>NC_044039.1:100217960-100485460 GCF_901765095.1 Microcaecilia unicolor
GAGAGTGGAGAGAGAGGAGAAGTGGGTTTGGGTGGAAAGACAATGAGCTCGGTCTTGGCCATGTTCAGTTTCAAGTGGCGGTTGGACATCCAGGCCGCAATGTCGGCTAAGCAGGCCGATACTTTATCCTGGGTTTCTGAGTGATGTCTGGTGTGGAGAGATAAAGCTGGGTGTCATCAGCATAAAGATGATATTGAACCCATGAGAGGCGATTAGGGAGCCCAGGGAGGAGGTGTAGATTGAGAAAAGAAGGGGTCCAAGGACAGATCCCTGAGGAACTCCAACAGAGAGCGGAATGGGGGTGGAGGAAGAACCATGAGAATGTACTCTGAAGGTACAGTGGGAGAGATAAGAGGAGAACCAGGAGAGGACAGAGCCCTGGAACCCAAATGATGACAGTGTGTCAAGAAGTAAGTTGTGATTGACAGTGTCAAAAGCGGCGGATAGGTCGAGGAGGATAAGGATGGAGTAGTGACCTTTGGATTTGGCGAGGAACAGGTCATTGCAGACTTTAGATAGTGCCGTTTCCATCGAGTGTAGGGGGTGAAAGCTGGATTGAAGTGGATCGAGGATGGCATGAAAGGAGAGAAAATCAAGGCAGCGGCTGTGAACAGCACGTTCCAGTATCTTGGAGAGGAAGGGTAGGAGGGAGATGGGGCAGTAGTTGGAAGGACAGGTAGGGTCTAGTGATGGTTTTTTGAGAAGTGGTGTGACTACAGCATGCTTGAAGGTTTCAGGGACAGTTGCAGTGGAGAGAGAGGGGTTAAGGATATAACAGATGGGGGGGGGGGGGGACAGTAGGAGAGATGGTGTTTAGTAAGTTGGTGGGGATGGGATCAGAGGAACAGGTGGTGCATTTCGAGGAGGAAAGAAGGTGGGCAGTTTCCTCCTCGGTGATTTCAGGAAAAGAGGAGAAGGAGGCCTGGGTTGGTTGGTTGAGGGAGTGGGTTAAAGGGTGAAGAGGAGAAGGTGGCTTGGTTGTGAATTTGAGGTTGATCTTCTGCACCTTGTCATGGAAGTAGTCAGCTAGTGATTGAGGAGAGAGTGAGGGGGGGTGGGAGCAGAGGGCACTTTGAGGAGGGAGTTAAGGGTGGCGAAGAGACGACGAGGGTTGGAGCTGAGAGAATTAGTCAATTGGGTGTAATAGTCCTGTTTGGCAAGGAATAGGGAGGACTGGAAGAAGGATAGCATGAATTTGTAATGAATGAAGTCGATATGGGTGCGAGATTTCCTCCATGTATATTTGTATTGTAAAAATGAAACAGAGGCAGCCGAAAAATATAATTGTGCTACAGTTAAATCACGATGGTGGAGTAAACTGAATTTGTTTGTGGATTTGTTGTAAGAGTTATTGTGTATTTTCTCTGATACATAAAGAACATAAGTGTAGCCATACTGGGTCAGACCAATAGTCCATCTAGCCCAGTATCCTGTTTCCAACAGTGGCCAAGCCAGGTCCCAAATACCTGACACAAACCTAAATATGGTCATGTTTTGTTTGTTAAGCTGTGTAGCTGGGTCACCCATCCAGGACCCTGCCAGGCTCAGCCCTGCTTAGCAGCCTCTTCCTCCAAACGACTGTTGCCTTCACTCCACAGCAATCTGGCTCCTCTGAGCCTTGGCTCCAGGCCCTGTGAACTCCCAGGACTTCCTCCTCCCTCCATTCCTTTCACAGAGGCACATTCAAAGCCCAATGTTTATAAGTAAGAGCTTTTATTTTCTTGCTTCAAATCAACAAAACACCCTTCACTCAGGTTGTTTAGGCTAGCAGCCCAGAGCACAATCCAGGTTCAACACAGTCAAATTCAGGTTCAAAAACAGTCCATATAACTTCACTTCACTTTAGCTCAGATTACTTCACTTAGGGAACCGTACATTATCAGAGGGAAAAACCCAATAGCTTGGTAGGTTGCAGCCCAGACCTTTTTAGTATGAAACAGTTTACACAGTCTTTCTTGCACCTTCTTACAGCACGGTTACACAGCTTTATTCCCACCTGGTTCAGGCTGGGGTTTCAATTGTGCCCAGCTCTCTTTCTCTCCCACTGGCTGCACCTGTTTCCTCTTTAGTAGAGATTTCCCCCAGTGCCTTAGCCTCTCTCCTCCGGTCTTCCACCAGTCTCTCCAAGGTACAGCTAGCCACCCTCTTACAGCAGCTTTTTGGGTTTGAGCCAGGGCTCCAATCTCCATCTGTTCCTCCCCTAGTCCTTCAGTAACCTCCATTTTATCCTCCTCTCCAACTTCCCCCGCCCCCAAACTCTCCAGCTGGCCCTCATCACCTTCCTCTGAGACCATTTCCCAATCTTCTATCTCCTCCCCTAACTCTTGCACAGCCGGGTGGGGAAGAGAAGGATTCTGGGACTGGTAGTTCCTTCTCTTCTTCCTTAACCCGGCCAACCTCTCTGCCTCTGGTAGACCAGCTTTCTGAATGTGGGTGTTGTGCACATGAAATCTGCCCCGTTGGGGTTCCCCGGCTGCCTGCACCCCCTTTCTTTGTGCCCTCCCGGATCCCCTTTCACCTGCACTCTCATAGCTGTTATGCTTTATTTGAAAATAATACAAATATGTGAACTAACAAAAAAAAAAAGCACATAGGGCAAGGCTGAATGATTAGGCAAATATTATAACAAAAATATCATTGACTTCATTTGCTTGTACAATCTGAGATATCAATTATTTTCCAAAGGAATAGACTGTTTCAAATCTAGTCCTTTAAAAGCAAAAGCTTTTATTGTTCAATAAATTTAATCGCTCTGGTAGGTAAACTGTGTTATGTATTTTCAAAGCACTATGTCATTTTTTTGGAGTAGGGCTTCTTAGAATTTTTTGTTTTTTGTATATAGAATGAATTAGTTCAGCATCTATTCGTTTATGACACAGTGGGTTACGTATTCTGTAGTTTCAAAAACACATTTTGAAATATGTTGCCTTCTTTAATTTTGAAATCAGTGTTTGTATGCATTCTGATCAACTCCTTCATATTTTGTTTCTGTTGTAGGATTCTGCTGACAGTGGTAGTAATTTTCAGAATATTGATTGTGGCCATTGTCGGTGAAACAGTTTACGAGGATGAACAAACCATGTTTGTGTGTAATACTCTGCAGCCAGGATGCAATCAGGCTTGTTATGACAAAGCATTTCCAATTTCTCACATAAGATACTGGGTGTTTCAGATCATCATGGTATGTACCCCTAGCCTGTGTTTTATAACATACTCTCTTCACCAGTCTGCCAAGCAACAGAAAAGAAGGTACTCTACTGTCTTCCTCAGCTTGGATCGAGATCATGACTACACAAAACGTAACAACAGCAAGAAGATTAAGAACAACTTTGTTAATGGGGTCCTCCAGAACACAGAGAACTCTACTAAGGAAGCTGAACCAGATTGCTTGGAAGTGAAAAACAACCCAAACCCAATCAGTAGGCTCAGCAAGTCCAAGATGAAATGCCAAGAAGGGATCTCCAGATTTTATATCATCCAGGTGGTCTTCAGAAATGCCTTGGAGATTGGATTCTTAGTGGGACAGTATTTTCTCTATGGGTTCAATGTACATTCTATGTTTGAATGTGACCGCTACCCTTGCATCAAGGAGGTAGAGTGTTATGTCTCCAGGCCAACAGAGAAGACTGTTTTCTTGTTGTTCATGTTTGCAGTTAGTGGACTCTGTGTGGTGCTCAATCTGGCAGAACTGAACCACCTGGGCTGGAGGAAAATCAAAATGGCTGTCAGGGGAGTACAGGCCAAAAGGAAATTAATCTATGAGATTAAAAGCAAGGACCAGCCCAGAATAAGTGTGCCCAATTTTGGCAGGGCTCTGTCAAATGACTCAGCTTACGTGTGATGTTATAATATTGTTTCAGGGTTAAATTGAGAATAAACAACTACAGGGAAAAATGAAGGAATACTGGACAATATCAGTTTACTTAGCAAATTACTCAGAAAGAGAAACAGGTTTGAGGCCCTGGAATATACTTGAACACACAGAAAATGTGATCAAATAGAAAACAATAATTTCATGGTTCCTCTATTTTCTTGCATTGGTATTATTCATTAAGAGAAATGTTGAATTGAACACATGCAGTCAGGCTCCTCTTGAGGATACTATACTTACAGTAGATAAAGGTCAACTAGTACAATCCAACAATCCCTAACTCAGAGTCCTGAAAAGCATGAAGCTTCTCAGTGCATATTTTCTCTTTCAAACTTTGTCTTTCGACACAGTTGCCCAGTACTATGTATATTTTGAAAATAATATAAAACAGAACCAGGAAAAAAGGAAAACAATTTTTTTAAACATCAGTGAACACCAAAATCAAAGACTCAACATAGCCACATTTCAATAGAAATCTGCATTAGCGGTCAATAAAGCACAGCCATGTGCTTTATTAATAATGGATTTTTGTAAACATTGATCTTTCACATCATATGCTCATCACCATTGACAATTAATCTTTATCACCACATCATTGTGAAATCACAGGTCTGCCAAAATGGTACACTTAAAACACAGGTGATTCCCAAGGGGGCAATTACTCCAAATGGGTTAGTTTTGCCCATACTACAACAGGAATGAACCTCATTCCTAAGCCAGGGTATGTGGAGTATGACCTCAGTTTGAACTGACCACTAGCCTACTCCTGAGACCAGCTTGCTGCTGTAATAGGAATGGCCAAAATATCTGAAGCTATCACAGAGTCTGGTATGTACTGTCACTGTCACAACTTTGATTGCTGGGAGGGGGTCATATCTTAATCCCTCCAGTGGTTAGCTGGTCAGTTAGAGCACATTTTTGTGTCTTAGTCACGATTGAAATAGGTCCAGATAAAAATGTCCCAGTTTTTGCCCTAGACATTTTTATCTTATTCCATTATCCCAGGAAAAGCAAATTCTGGGCCCGCCCAAAATATGCCCCAACCCCCCCCCCCCCCCCTTGCAATTTAGATGAACTGGATAAAACTGTCTCAAATTTGAGTTTTGAAAATTGCAACTTGGATGTTTTCCTGTGAAAATCATCCCTCTGACGCTTTATGTTGATTTTGAGATGTTTTTCTCTTTTGAAAATGAGCCTCATGGTTTCACAGAACTTCTGAACTGGACAACCAGGATGTTGAGTAGGCCTAGCATATGTCTATCATAGTATAATAGTAACTGGGATTTTCATGCAAGGATTCAGGTTTGCAAGTACAATACGGGTTCCAGAACACTTTCCCAGGAACTTAGTGTGGAAGAACATGGTATAAAACAGTCTTTGGAGTAATTCATTAGAATACATTTCAGGAGGAAGTCTATAGACCAGTCCTAAATTTCTGACAACCTCATCCTGATGGATTATGGGACCTGCAGCACTAATTTCAATGAGTAGAATCAGGGACTACAAATCCCACACTGCTTTTGGATATAAGTTTAAAATCAGAACTGGCCAAAATTTTCCCTCCTGGAAGTGGTTAACTTGGCAGCACTGCTGTAGGCATTCAAATTTAGCTGAGTCGTACTATCAGCCTTTTTATTTTGGTGACAGTCAATATATCAGTAACATTACTTTGGTTGGTTTATGCTATCACAGTCCCTAGCCTGAGTGTGGACAGCTACTAGACAAGGACTCCAAGGCATGAATACTAGATAAGAACAAGATGAGAATCAGGATTGCTCAAGGTAAGTTTTAATGTCACTGTATTTCCAAGAAAAAAGGGCATCCAACACAAAAGGGCAAACACAGATTACTGAAAGCAAAGAGCTTGACAAGAAGCTGGAATCTTGACAGGAGACTCGGAGTACCAAGTTAAGGGAAAGCAGACAAAAGAAAGCAGAATTCAGAGGCTGGTAGCAAGATGGTTAAAAAATAAAATGGCCAGACAAAGTATAAAAGATAATTTTATTTTCAATTTAGCAATTGGAACATGTAAATTCTTGGAGAGTACATCTGCTATCTTTATATTTTGCACAGTTCAAGTAAAATGCACCACTGTTTCTATTCTTCTGACATTACAGTATATTTAGAGTGCAGTTTCTTGGGATTTCAGGTCAAATTTAATCTTCCTAATTTAATTTGAGTTTGTGATAATGTATTCTGTACTTCTATCTGTGTTCATTGTATGCGACTGAGGCCAGATATTCTGTAATAATCCAGCTTGTTCAGTTTTCCCAGTAAGTGCACTGATGTTCTAGAGTCCATTAAAATATAGATACACAGAAATGGACTTAAACATTTCCTGGGTACTTTACCAAAAATGCAGAGCTCTTTGTAAAATACATATAGGAATATGCATGAGTTCACATGCAAGAGCCATTTTGCAAAAACCATGTGCAAATAAAATAGAGCAGATTCATTCATAGAATTTCACATTTAAGCAGCTGTGCATTTTGCAACTTAAATGTGTATGGGTTGGTTTTTGCAAAACTGCATGTACAATAGGAGTCAATTAAGGAACAGCGTTCTTAAATCTCAAATGTTTATTTGACTTTTTAAGGTCAGAGCGATAAGCACAATCCCCCTCACCCCACTTTCTCATTGAAAACTGAGGTCCAAACAAGCAGTGCGTTCATATTTATATGCAACTTGGAAGAGGTATAAAAATGAATAAAGGCTAAATTGAAAAAGATCAGTGATACAAACTTTAATCAATTATACAAAAAATATATAAATGCAACTAAAAATCATTTGAGAACAAAATCCTGAAAACTAAAACAAACAGGTAAAATACCTATTCTAAACTACAGGGCCGGCCGGTCAAACCCGGTAAGTGGGGTAAGCACCGCAGGGGGGCGTCGCTGTGCCGCCATACCACACTGCCATACTGCACCGCCCTTGGGGCTTTAAATCTTTAATTTACCTCCGTCCCAGCAGCCGCGTCATTTTAAAGCCTGCCCCGTCTCTAGCCTTCCCTCCCTTCGTGAGTTCGTTCCGCAGAGTCCCGCCTTAATGGCAGATACAAATCAAGGTAAGATATACACAAAAAGTAGCACATATGAGTTTGTCTTGTTGGGCAGACTGGATGGACCGTGCAGGTCTTTTTCTGCCGTCATCTACTATGTTACTATCCACCTTATAATTGAAAGAGAAAAACGCCTAGATTTCGACCCAAATCGGGAGATAGACGTTTATCTCACAAAAACGAATAAATCGGTATAATGGAAAGCCGATTTTGGACATTTTCAACTGCACTCCATCGCGGAAGCGTACAAAGTTGACGGGGGCATGTCGGAGGCGTGGCGAAGGTGGAACTTGGGCGTGGTTATCGGCCGAGGAGAGATGGGCGCCTTTCACCGATAATGGACAAAAAGTATGCGTTTGTAGCTAGAATTTAGGGCACTTTTCCTGGACCCTGTTTTTTCACGAATAAGGCCCCCGAAAGTGCCCTAAATGACCAGATTACCACCAGAGGGAATCGGGGATGACCTCCCCTGACTCCCCCAGTGGTCACTAACCCCCTCCCACCACAAAACATGATGTTTCACAACTTTTTATTTTCACCCTCAAATGTCATACCCACCTCCCTGGCAGCAGTATGCAGGTCCCTGGAGCAGTTGTTAGGGGGTGCAGTGGACTTCAGGCAGGTGGACCCAGGCCCATCCCCCCCTACCTGTTACAATTGTGCTGCTTAATGCTTAGTCGTCCAACCCCCCCAAACCCACTGTACCCACATGTAGGTGCCCCCCTTCACCCCTTAGGGCTATAGTAATGGTGTAGACTTGTGGCCAGTGGGTTTTGAGGGGGATTTGGGGGGCTCAACACACAAGGGAAGGGTGCTATGCACCTGGGAGCTCTTTTACCTTTTTTTTCGTTTTTGTAAAAGTGCCCCCTAGGGTGCCCGGTTGGTGTCCTGGCATGTGAGGGGGACCAGTGCACTACGAATCCTGGCCCCTCCCACGAACAAATGCCTTGGATTTATTCGTTTTTGAGCTGGGCGCTTTCATTTTCCATTATCACTGAAAAACAAAAACGCCTAGCTCACAAATTGTCGAATAAAACATGGACGTCTATTTTTTTCGAAAATACGGTTTGGTCCGCCCCTTCACGGACCCGTTCTCGGAGATAAACGCCCATGGAGATAGACGTTTTCGTTCAATTATGCCCCTCTATGTATGTTACATCCACTGGTAATGAGCTCCAGAGCTTCGCTATTTGTTGAGTGAAAAAATATTTTCTCTTATTTGTTTTAAAAGTATTACCATGTAACTTCATTGAGTGTCCCCTAGTCTTTGCACTTTTTGAAAGAGTAAAAAATCAATTCACTTTTACCCATTCTACATCACTCAAGATTTTGTAGACCTCTATCATATCCCCCTCAGAGGCGTTTGGAATTCATTGGTGATTTCGGTGTGCTGGAAAGGTTGTGGTAGGATAAGAATATTGAAGAGGTGAAGGAGGAACACTCGGAGAGAGGGGATTGGCTGGGAAGTTAATAGTGGGAAGACAGGTTAGAATGTTGGCGGGCAGGAGCATTGTTTTGGGTAGAGAGTGGTTGGGTGGTGGTTGGAGGGAATTGTAGTAGTAAAAGGAGGTAATTTTGTGAGAAATTATTCATTAGAAGTTTAATTAATTTATTATTTCACTTAGTGCAGGTTCGCAAGTGTGGTGCAATGGGAGCGCAAAGTTTTGGTGGATGGAGTTTTGCTTACCATACAGGTAGTGAGGATTGAAGAGTTGCTGTGAGGAGTCTGTTTTTTGTTGCATTTCACTGCTTTCTTGATTTGGGAGTCCATGTGTAGAGGGTGTTTGAGGCAGCATCTCTTTGTTACTGTTGCTCCAGTAGCTGGGTCTTTGGAGCGGCAGGGCCTTCCTCTTCGCCCCTCCCCTTTGTTTTATTATTATTGGGGCAAGTTAGCTGTCTCAGCGGTGTCTGCATTGAACAAGTGTTTTTTGCATCCTTTTGGGTGTAAGGAATGGCACCATGTGTTGAACAGGCTGGTGGGAAAGGAAAAGGTAAAAGAAAGGGGAAGCAGAAGGCAATGAGAGTTGTTTCAGATGTGCTAAGGGGGGGGGGGGGGTTAATACTTCTAGAGAAAAAAGGAAAGAAACTTTGGGGAAGAGAAAAAGTTCTAAGAAGGTTGCTCAGCAGGGAAATGTAGTGTCAGGAGTAATGAAGAGGAAGAACTGATTGTTGAAGCAGGAACATGGAGTCAAGGGTGCAGCAGGACTCTGTTGGAGTGGAGGCTTCTACTAGTGGTCAGTGCAATAATGCTGGTGAGTTGAATAATACAATATTGAATTTGCTGCATGGAGATGGGATTGTGATACTGGTGGGAATGAAAGGGTGAATAAAGGTGCTAGAGTAGGTCAAAAGGGCTTGTCATTGCGTAGATGCTTAAAGGATAAGAAATTCTTACCAAGATTGCAGCATGTGGTTAAACATTTAGATATTGAAAGGTGTCAATGGAGAGCCCACATTGATCCATTGGGAGTCTTCAGATTCCTGGGATTCCTCTTTGTCTTTGTCATCCTCTTCTTCTTCTGAGGATATCTGTGATGGGGGAGGAGTTTCCTTGCCTGTAGTAGCTGGCACGTCTACTGGTGCTATACAAGTTTCTAGGAAGGGGCATACTTTGTGTGAAATTGCTCCTTTAGATCATCAGATTTCAAGAAAACAGTATGAAAAAATATTGAGGGGTCATTATGTTGACATATTTAGATTGTTAGAAAAGAATCAAGAAGGTGATGAGATGAAAAAGGGAGGTAATCAGAAAGATTTGGGGCAATAAAGGAAAAGTAAGGTGTCAAGGACTATTTTTAACTGGTTGCTTGCATTTAATATTTATGCTAATATTTTGGGGTCTGTTAAACCAAATTTATTCCCTGGTTTGTGGAAGTATATGGATATGATTTTGCGTGCATATCACACACACAGAGATTGGGCTTGGTTCAATTATGATGAGCAATTTAGATGTAGTTTAGCCAAAGACAGAGCTGAAGTTTGAGGATTCAGGGACGTTGACCTTTGGCTGAAATGACAGTTTCTCATCCTTTGTTTTTCCAGGGGGCACCTCCTCAGGGACATAATCATCTTTGGGGGAGGACCAGGATTGCTTAACTGGGGAAGACAAGGGTTGGTTGGAGGAGAGGGGTCTTGTGGGCAAGGGAATAGTCAAGGGTGGCAAGTGTGTTTTCAACTTAATTCAGGGAGATGTGATCAGTCAGGATGTAGGTTTAGACATAGCTGCAGTAGGTGTAGCAGTCCACACCCAGTCATTCATTGTCCCATTGGGTGGGGAAGAGGCAGAGGTACCTCAAGTAGGCCAGCATGGCAAGGAGTGCTGGAGTGGTTGGGTAAAGGTCTGAATACCATTAAAGCTGCAGCTAATGGGTCCTTGGTTGGATGTTTACCCTTTGAAAGGTGATGTGAATTTGCTGTGGAATGGGTTTGTTGATTTATTTGTAATTCCATTTCAAGGTCCTAAGCTGTTGCACAGTTATAAAAATGCAGTTTCTATATCAACTCATAAGTTAGTAGTGAGAGAGAAGATTTTGTGATTTTGCCATTAGGGGTCATACCCCCCAAAAAAAACCAGAAAGGAAAGTTTAGGCTAATTCATAATCTTTCTTTCCCATTTGATGTTAGTGTAAATGATTTTATTGACTCTTCTTTATGTTCAGTTCAGTATGCGTCTTTTAATAAAGCAGTAGAAATGGTGCGATGATTAGGGTCGGGTGCATTATTAGCAAAAGTTGATATTGAATCGGCTTTCCATTTGCTACCAATACACCCACAGTTGTTCCATCTTCTAGGTTTTAAGTTTGAAGAGAAGTATTATTTTGACAGATGTCTTCCTATGAGATGTTCTATTTCGTGTTCTTATTTTGAAACCTTCTCGAGTTTTATTCAGTGGGTGATAGAAGAAAGGGCAGGACTGAGTTCAGTGATAATTTGGATGATTTTTTGTTTGGGGGGAGGGCAGAGTCAGAGGAAAGTGAGCACTTGTTGGTAGTCTGTCATTCTGTAGTGGTGGTATTTGGCATTACATTAGCTGAAGAGAAATCAGAAGGACCTTGTACTAAGTTGGTGTTTTTAGGGTGGAACTTCATACGGTGAAGATGGAATCTAGATTGCCAGTGGAGAAAGTTAAGGAGCTTTGTGTTTTACATAGAAAGAAATTGACAGTGAAAGAAATCCAGTCTTTGGTAGGTCATTGTAATTTTGGTATGAGAGTCATTCATATGGGTAAGGTTTTCTCTAGGCAATTAGTATGCACAAGCAGTATTATTGAGTGTGCATACCTATATATGTGTGAGAAGATTTGGAGCTTTGGAAGAAATTTTTTGAGTAATTTTATTCGTATACAAGTTTGGCCTCTCCCACCTGTTATTAGTGTGGATTTGCATTTGTATACTGATGCAGCAGGGAATCATGGTTTTGGAGTTGGCTTCCAAGGGAGCACTGGTGTGCGGCAACATGGCTGGATTGTTAAAGGATGGTGCCAGAATATAGTATTCTTAGAACTGTTCCCAGTGTGGGTGGCTTTAGTGTTATGGGGAAAAATTTTGCAAGATTGGACAATAATGCTGTATTTGGACAATTGGGCAGTTGTTCAAGCAGTGAATAAACAATCAGCGCATTGTCCTTTCTTGGTAGAGCTTTTACATTTAGTGATTTTGTTATGTTTGCAGTGGCCTGGATAACAGGATCGCTGATGCTCTTTTTTGTTTTCAGTGGTCTCGTTTCTGGACTTTGGCACCAGAGGCAGAAGATTTGCCAATGGAGCTACCTAAGGACTTTTGGGAAAGATGTCACGAGTCTTTGAAGAACTGCTGAGCAGTGCATTGGCGGAGAATATTTGGAAATTTTATTCGTCGGGATGGAAGTGATTTCAGGAATTCTAGTCTTGATCAAACAGATAGTATTTCCCCTGTAGATGAGAATAGAATTATTCAACTTGTGCTGGATGCTCGCAGAAGAAAGAAATCTTTGAGTGCTGTGTCGCAAGTTTTAGCTGCCATAGCATATATGTCTAAAATTTGAAGCTTTAGAGACCCTACATCTTCCATTTTGGTTAAAAAGCTGTTGCAGGGGTATGCAAGAAGTGGGTTATCATTGGTGAAATTGGTGTGTTTGCCAATTTTGCATGATTTGTTAATTAATATATTGGAAGGTTTGAGGAGGGTGTGTGTATCTGAATTTAAAATGGTCTTATTTTCAGTCGCCTTTGGGCTTTCTTTGAAGCCTTGAGGGTTCACTTCTCTACAGTGCACTGCACTGATCACTAGGCTACTCCAGGGACCTGCTTGCTGCTCTAATAGGTCTGGCCATAACATCTGAAGATGTCATAGAGTCTGGTATGTACTGTTTCTTTCACATCTTTGGGGGGTGGGAGGGGGTCAGTGACCAATGGGGGAGTAAGGGGTCATGCCTTAATCTCTCCAGTGGTCATTTGGTCATTTTGTGACTTAATCATGATTGAAACAGGTCTAGACCAAGACGTCTAACTTTTAGCCCTGCACGTTTTTGCTTTGTTCTATTACAGCAGAAAAAACATCTAAGTTTTGGGAACATCTGAATCCCACACCCAACACGCCCCCTTGTGATCTGGATGCACTGCAGACAAGCTGCATAGAAAAGCATCTTAAAAATGGGTTTCAAAAATAGCGATTTGTATGTTTTGGCAAAAAAGGTCCATCTGCCCCTTTGTGCCACTTTTTGGATGTTTTTCTGCTTTGAAAATGATCACATATACGTAATCAAATAGCCTGTAATTGTCTTTCTTTTTCTTAATTTCTTTAATGGAAATTTGTGATATCTTCCATATTTCTAGAGCCTATTCCGTTAACTGTGGACTTGATAGCGGGTGAGCATTGGTATTATTGGATACATTTGGATATTAATTTATTTTTTCTGTTTCTTTTTGATTGTTCTAGTTTCTTTACAAATAAATCTGTTTGTAAGTACACTGAAAAATCTTTATAAACAAACAAACAAACAAAAAATGATGTATGTAGGCCTGTCAAAGTGAAGAACTGAATACCTTGGAGATTCTAATATTGGATCAGACCTATGTGAGTAAAGAACTATATCAGTATATGCCTTCTTGGAACCTAAATCCCTCTTATGTAATGTCCTTTGAAGGAGTCGTACTTATGTTTATGATGAGACCAGCTATATTTACGCCAGAAAATTAAATGTTATGTTGTCATTTTTAAAAATAAAGTCAAACCTGAAATTCTAAAAAGTTGTGGCTTGTATTAGGAGAGGCTCAAAATCTAATAGATGTACTCATAAGCAGTGGAACAGAGATAGGCCACTGGGGCCACGGCCCCACCAATACTTTGCCCAAATGTACACCAGCAACTGGAGAGCTGGGGGGGGGGGGGATAATATATTAATTTGTTTGGCCCTCCAACCAAAAGTGTTGCACTGCCCCTGGATGTACTTACGTTTATTGAGGTCAGTGCACTCTTATACAGCAGATTTTGTACCCTATTATTTTCCACATACAATTTTTAAAACAAATCAATATACAAATGAACCTGCCATGTAATTAATGCATCGGCACTTACACCAGGTTTTCATTGGCGTAAATAGCTGTGACTAAATATAGACGCAAAAAACAGGTGCTGGGTGTATTCTATAAACACAGAAAAATCTGGACAAACTTTCAGCGAGTCTGTACTGTATTCTCAAATAATGAGCTGAACTCTATTGAACAATCTATAGGTATTCATAACCTATAGGATGTGATGTCTATCTTTTATCTCTTTTTATTATTATTACAATCTTTCTTACTTTTTTTTTTTTTAAAGAGATAAAAGATAGATATCACATCCTATAGGTTATGAATACTTATAGATTGTTCAATAGAGTTCAGCTCATTATTTGTATTCTATAAACTACACCTACATTTAGGCATATTCTCTAAAGCGTGCCTAAATTTAGGTACGGTTTATACAATACATCTAGGCATATTTTTTCGGTGCCAATTTTTTTAGGTGTGATATATAGAATCTAGCCCTATATGCCCTGAAGGTATTCCTGTTTAATATAATACCCCAGCACCATAGTTCCTGAGATATTCCAGTATAACCCAGTACCATAATACTGTCCTCTCCTGCATAATTAAGTACGACTGACGTGTTCATTCTTGGAAAACTCCTGCATAGCACTGGTTCATCTCTTGACAAACTCCAGCAATGTCCATACCTGAGATAGTCCTTTGCAACTCAGTAGCCCAACATTCTGCGCCTGAGATACTGCTCACTCTTGAGATACTCTCAGGCTTATTTTCGAAAGAGAAGGGCGCCCATCTTTCAACACAAATCGGGAGATGGGCATCCTTCTCTCAGGGTCGCCCAAATCGGCATAATCGAAAGCCATTTTTGAGCATCCTCAACTACTTCCCGTCACGGGGATGACCAAAGTTCCCGGGGGCGTGTCAGAGGCGTAGCAAAGGCTGGACTGGGGCGTGCCTAACACATGGGCATCCTTGAGCGATAATGAAAAAAAGAAGGGTGTCCCTGACGAGCACTTCACCGACTTTACTTGGACCATTTTTTATTATGACCAAGCCTTAAAAAGGTGCCCGAACTGACCAGATGACCACTGGAGGGAATCGGGGATGACCTCCCCTGACTCCCCCAGTGGTGACTAACCCCCTCCCATCTTGAATAAAACAACTTTAAAAACTTTTTGCCAGCCTCAAATATCATATTCAGGTCCATCGCAGCAGTATGCAGGTCCCTGGGGGGGGGGGAGGGGGGAGGTGTGCATGTGTCAGCAGAGGCATAGCAAAGGTGTGGACATCCTTCTTTCAAACATTTTGGACATCCTGAACTGCCCCCCCCCCCCCACAAAAATGGCAAAATTTCAAGGGAGTGGAGTGGAGGAGTGGCCTCGTGGTTTGAGCACTGGTCTTGCAATCCAGAGTTGGCCAGTTCAAATCCCACTGCTGCTACTTGTGATCCAAAATCCAAATAAATAAACAAAGGGGGTGTCAGAGGCATAGCAAAGGCATAGACATCCTCCTCACAGAAACACCCACATTTTTGATGTCCTCAACTGCCTGTCACAGGGACAAAGGAATAGTGAAGGCGCCTAACACTTGGACGTCCTTCACCCATCCTCAAAAAAAAAAAAGACATCCCTGACAAGCACTTGGGCGTTTTCACCTGGACTTGTGTTTTTTTAAGGTTGTAGACGGCTTTTATACACACAGCTTGTCTGCGTGTATGAAGCCGTCTTTGGCATGCGCAGAGCAGCCACGCATAATGCTTGGCTGTTCTGCACTGGCTTCCCCTCCTTAGGAAGGAAATTGTGTGCAAATGAGCTAACAGTGAGTAGCTCATTTGCATGCAATTTCCTTAATGCATGCCCGTTCCTTTCCAAATCGCTAAGGGAAGGGAAGGGCTTTTTCCGTTCAGTTAGTGCATCAGTTAGTCCACTGCAGTGCCCCCTTGGGTGCCCGGTTGGTGTCCTGGCATGTCAGGGGGACCAGTGCACTATGAATGCTGGCTCCTCCCACGATCAAAGGGCTTGGATTTGGTCGTTTTTGAGATGGGTGTCCTCGGTTTCCATTATCGCCGAAAATCAGGGACGACCATCTCTAAGGTCAACCATCTCAACATTTAGGTCGACCATCTCTAAGGTCAACCTAAATGTTGAGATTTGGGTGTCCCCGACCGTACTATCGAAATGAAAGATGGCCACCCATCTTGTTTCGATAATATGGGTTTCCCCGCCCCTGCAAGGACGCCCCCGATTATGCCCCTCTCTGTGTACCAGCAAATTCCCCTGCTGATCTATTCCATTGTAACTTAATGCATTAGCATATTCCCCTTCAAAAATGTCAATAACATTCATCAACCAAGAGATTCACTTGTGTAACTCTCTGCAACTGTGTAATATAATGCCCAAGCACCATTTTCTCCTGTGTACCTGCTGCATCTTCTGTGTAACGCAATTCACCAGTACACTGTCCTCGAGACAGCTAAACCAACAGTTTAGATTTTGGTGTCCAGCTGCATTTCTGTTGCTGGTCTGATTAATTGTACTTTCACATGATGATGCTTTTCTGTTCCTTGAGCACAGTGTCCTTATCCGGGCTGGACAGCCGCTACCAGAGCGTTATATTTATCCCAGGAAGAGTTCAAGTATTCCACTATGAAAAATCCTTGTGCTCCATGCTGTCCGACATCTGCAGTTTTCTTAGCTCAGTCTTCAGAGCCTCAATTTGCCTTTGCGCATCTTTAAGATGAATCTTTAAAGCTTCATTTTCTGCCCTTAAATTACTTTCCTATACAGAAAATAAAACACAGTGTTCAATTTGAATCTATGCCTCAATAAGGGGCTCTTTTACTAAGCCACATAGGCGCTTACATGCACCCAATGTGCGTCAATTTGGAGTTACCACCCGGCTACCGCGTGGCCCGGGCAGTAATTTCATTTTTTACGTGCACGATTACTGCGTGAGACCTTAACACTAAGTCAATGGGTGGCAGTAAGGTCTCAAGATTCAAAATTGACGCACATCAATTTTTATTTTGCCATACGTCCATTTTCGGCAAAAATTTAAAAAGGCCTTTTTTACAGGCACACTGATAAACACGCACCTACACTAGCACAGCCCATTTTTCAGTGCACCTTAGTAAAAGGACCCCTAAGTGTGGACTACAGATGTAAAAAATGTTCTAAGTAATCTGTCTACTTTTAAATATTTAGAATATATAAAGGGCACATTGTTTTTGTATTTTCCCTTTATACACTTGATAAAATGGCCTACAAGTTTTTTTATTCTCAGAATTCTCATCTATATATACAAATCACGCTAGTAGTTGAGAATCTTGCTGCTTTAGGCTGAATGCTCTGGTGGCCTGATATACCAGAACAAATTCTGTTATCACCTTCTTTTTCACATTAATACTACCTCCTCCTTCTATCAAATATTTGTTTTCTTTGACACTAGTTCCTCTATTCTTGAGGGCAGTATCAGGGTTTGGCAAGAAGAACTGGAAATTAGCAATGAGAGTTTGGTATTCTATATAAACTACTACACTTCAGTTTAAAATTTTAAAAGCTTAGTCATCATGTACACATATAAAATAAGGAATTATGTATGTAGATTGAGTACATTCAACCACCTGGATTTCCAGCTTCCAAAAATTATGCGAGTATCATTTGCTAGCAATTAACATGCATTAATACCATTACTGAGTGTTATTATCCAAGGGCACATATCTATTGCAAGGTTCATTTTATGTATTGTGCAATGACAGCATTAGCATGTTCTGGTAGAAAGTTACACCCTAACCCCCAGATTCTATATATCATGTCTTAATTTCCGTGCGGCAATCGAAGCATAACAATGTAATAAAAAGGATTTTAGAGATTGCTTTTCAACTCTATCTGCCTTGACCAACAAGTGCACTTGGGTCTCTATTGTTGATTAGAAGTAATTCTGTTTAAAAATGATTAACTTTGATTGTGTGAAAATAAATTGGAATGCAGAAGATAAGACACAGCTCTAATTAATTTGGTATGTGAAGAGGAGGATGGTGCTTGTTTTCGAAGTTCAGACTGGCCACCTGGACTTGGAAACATGTGACCACATTCCCACAGTATGGCTTGTTTACCTATTCTCAAGCATGCTGTAATTTTCCTTGGCTCTGAAAATAAGCTTTAGCTTAATAAAAAGGGGGGCTTGTTGCAGCAGAGTTTTGAGGCTCATCTGTGAGTGGACGCATCGTGCAGAAAAGACTTGTTCCTGGTCATAAGGAGACTTCAGGCTTTCGCTGCAACGGGCCTCCCAGCTGATGAGATAATGGTCTGAAATTCCTGACCTGTGGTGTTGTATGTATAGTGTATTATTGCTTCTTTTCCTGGTCTAAGAACTCTTAGCATTGCTTAGATGTAGAGACCAGTGATGTAATGATTGTTTATAGATAGGTATTGTTTTTTTTAGTTATATAGCTAATCATTGTGTGTATATAGCTTAATCATTGTATATATTTTAATCATTGTATATTTTAGCACTTCTAATAAAGGTCTCATTTACCTAATATGAATCCAAAAGAATCCACGGTAATTATTTAGTCTGTGTCAGTGAAGCAGGCTGTAAATCCATAGCAGTACAAATGTGCGTAACTTAATTGGGTAACTAGCTAATCAACGCTGTCAATTGGATGTTAACAAGCAATTATCAGCACTAATTGGCATTAATTCAGAATTACAAGCATGACTCGGTAAGCGTATTCTGTAACATGGTGTGTCTAAATACTAAGTTGCACAGTTGAAAATGGGCATGGCCGTGGGCAGGGTGTGGGTGTTTCTAAAATCTATGCGCATTCTTATAGAATATACCTGCTCTGCACCTAATTTAGGTGTCAGGATTTACGCCATGTAAAACATGGCGCAAATGACAGTGACTGAATTTGGTTATGTGGAGAGGTGCACTGCATATTCTATAAGCCTATTCTACAAATATTTAGGCATACTTTAGAGAACATGCCTAGGTGTGTTTATTTTCCACTGAGAATTTTCAGGCACCATATATAGAATATAACCCTAAATGTATTCTATTTTCATAAAATGTATACATTTAAATGTATAAAAAAAGACATTCTAGGTTATGTGTTATGAATCCATGCGCATATAGTGCTGGATTCCATAAATGGAGCTCACCCTTTATAGAATCTCGCTTAGCGCTGATTCCCGTGCCCTAACTTTGGGCACTAGACTTACGCCTGCTGCAACCTGGTATAAATATTGGTGACCAAGTTGGGCATAGAAGCCCAGTATTCTGTAACAACAAAGACAACCTTTCAGAACACCCCTGACACTTTCATGCCCCCTTGGCCACACCCCCTTTTGTGTTGCAAGTGATGGGATTTGGGCGTCTTGTGTTATAGAATAGCGCACAGCCAGAGGTATGTGCAAATCCTAATTGGTGGCAATTAACATCAATAATTGGTTGTTTGCACCCAATTATTGCTCATTAATGGCTCATTAGCCAATTAAGTTACATGCAAATCATAAGTACATAAGTATTGCCATACTGGGAAAGACCAAAGGTCCATCAAGCCCAGCATCCTGTTTCCAACAGTGGCCAATCCAGGTCACAAATACCTGGCAAGATCCCAAAAAAGTACAAAACATTCTATACTACTTATCCCAGAAATAGTGGATTTTCCCCAAGTCCATTTAATAATGGTCTATGGACTTTTTCTTAAGGAAGCCATCCGAACCTTTTTTAAACTCTGCTAAGCTAACCACCTTTACCACATTCTCTGGCAACAAATTCCAGAGTTTAATTACATGCTGAGTGAAGAAAAACTTTCTCCGATTCGTTTTAAATTTACTACATTGTAGCTTCATCGCATGCCCCCTAGTCCTAGTATTTTTGGAAAGCGTAAACAGATGCTTCACATCTACCCGTTCCACTCCACTCATTATTTTATAGACCTCTATCAATCTTGAGATGTTATGGGTGAATTCAATATTTTTCATCTAGTAAATATTTCAGTTCCTCTGTCACTCTCTTGAAAATCTCAAAGAAATAAGACGGTCCTGGTTGAGGGAAATGCTCTCAATACCTGTGCTGATATAATAGCAAATGGTTAGCTGTAGTACATAGATGGCAACTCATCCTTGCTTGAAAGGCCCATGAGGTTTCCCACGCACAGGTATTGGGTTTTTTTTGGACATTACTTACAGAGGATATTAGATTTATACTACATTCCTGATAACATGACCTTCAAAGACTCATTTTCTTCAGGACTAATATGGCTGCTATAATTCTATACATAAGTTTGAATATCTTGATTTGTACAGTTCTTAGTCCAGTCTCAAATGCTCTAGAGCTAACCCTCATATGCAGTGTAACTCTGAACTAAAAATGTAATTTAAAATGTTTTCTTAAAACAGATGTAAATTACCTGGTCAGACTCCACGTGTGTGAATGTGCAATGATGTTCTTTTTCCTTTGGCTTGTGAATTGAGTTCTTGTTTTCCCATTTAACATAAGCCCGTTTTTGGACAGGAAGTGGACTGGGGCAGAGAGATGGAGGGCTAGAAGTGGGTATCAAGTAAGCTGAGTCTTGCCCAGTCTTCCTTCTTGGTGAGGACAGGATAAATGGCATGGAAGTAGAATCACCATGGAGGCAGTCATCTGTTTGGGTGTCCTTGTGGTTCACAGAGATCTCCTGCAGTGAGCTGTCCACCAACGTGATTGCTCCATCCTTATTTCCATCATGGTGTTCAGCAGAATCTTCTTTAGGAAATGTAAAGGACCCTTCTTCTTCTCCAGGATAAGATGGACAAAAAAAGAAAGGGAAAAAAAAGCTTAGAAGCCTAAACAGCTGACTTCACTGTGGGATATAATAAAATCTATATGAAACCCCCTCAGAGAGAGAGAGACAGAGAGAGAGAGGGAGAGACTGCAGCACTTCAACAGGCTCCAAAAACATACAATGAAGAGCTATAAAAGAAGCCAGAATGCTCAGGGAGGACACATTTAGAAAAGATTTGGGGAGGTTTCTGGTGAACAAGTCCATTAACAATGATTAACTATATTGAACTAGGTCTCTCTACTTCTTACTTCATGGAGTACATAAGTATATATGCATTGCTATACTGGGACAGACCAAAGGTCCATCATGCCCAATTTCCTGTTTCCAAAAGTGGTCAATTCAGGTTCCAAGGCAAGATCCCAAAAGAGTAATATTCCATGCTACTTATCCCAGAAATAAGCAGTGGGGTTTCCCCAAGTCCATCTTAATAACGGTTTATGGATTTTAGGCACCTTTCCAAACCTTTTTTTTAAACCCTGCTCTACCAACGTTTTTTACACATTCTCTGGCAATGACTTCCAGAGCTTAATTTTATGTTGGATGAAGAAATATTTCTCTGATTTGTCTTAAATGTACTACTTAGCAACTTCATTTTATGCCCCCCTCCCCCCTAGTTCTTGAACTTCTGGAAAGAGTAAACACGTGATTCACATCTACTCATTCAATTCCACCTATTATTTTATAGAACTCTATCAGATGTCCCCATAGCCATCTCATCTCTAACCAGAAGAGCCCTAACCTCTTTAGACTTTCCTCATAGGGGAGTTGTTGCATCCCCTTTATCAGTCGATCACCCTTCTCTGTATGTTTTCTAATTCAGCTATATTTTTTATGAGGTGTGGTAACCAGAACTGTATAAAATATTTGAGGTGTGATCATACTATGTAGTGATATAAAGGCATTATGATATCCTCTTTAATTCTCCATTCCTTTCCTAATAGTTCCTAACATTCTATTCACTTTCTTGGCCACTGCTGCCAATTCATTATCAAATGATGACACCTGCCATTTTTGGTGCCCAGGCTCCCAGTTTTGTAAGGTCTTCTTGCAATTTCTCACAATCCTTCTTGTGATTAACAACTTTGAATAAATGTGTCATCAGCACGTTTGATCACCTCACTCACTCATGTTTCCAGGTCATTTATAAATATTAAAAAGCAGCAGTCCCAGTCAGGGGCATAGCCAGACTTTGGCGGGAGGGGGGTCCAGAGCCCGAGGTGAGGGGGCACATTTTAGCCCCCCCCCTGCTGCCACCACCACCACCTTTGACCCCCCCCCCGGTGCCCCTTTCGATCCCCTCTTCCCACCGCCGCCAACCCTCCCCTGCTGCAGTCGGCTACCTTTGCTGGCGGGGGTCCCCAACCCCCGCCAGCCGAAGTCCTCTTCTCCGGCGTGGCCACGTTACTGATCTGCAAGGACGTGTGTGCAGAACGTCAGACTCACAGAAACAGAAAGCCTTCCCTTGCAGATCAGCAACACAGCCGCGCTGGAGGACTTCAGCTGGCGGGGATTGGGGACCCCCGCCAGCAAAGGTACCCGTTGGCGACAGGTTGGCAATGGGAAGGGGGGTCGAAGGGGTTGGCGGCGGGGGGCCAGGGCAAAATCCACGGGGGCCCATGCCCCCACATAGCTACGCCCATGGTCCCAGCACAGGTTCCTGGAAACCCCTCACCCCCATTCACCCTTCTCCATTGAGAATATTGACAATTTAACCCTACTTTGTTTTCTTTTAACCAGTTTTCAATCCACACTAGGACACTGCCTCCTGTCCCATGACTTTTTTATTTCCTCAGGTCTCTCTCATGAGGAACTTTGTCAAATGCTTTCTGAGAATCCAGATAAATGGTATCAACTGGCTCACCTTTATCTAGATGTTTATTTACCCCTTCAAAAAATGTAGTAGATTGTGAAGCAAAACTTCCCTTCTCTAAATAGACATTTTCTTTGTCCCGTTAATCCATGCCTATGTACATGTTTAGTAATTTTGTTCTTTATAATAGTTTATCATTATGCCCAGCACCGATATCAGGCTTACAGGTCTATAGCTTCAGCAAAATTTCAAGAAGATATGAATAATATTTATTATGGAAAAACTTTTTGTTAATTATTTAAATAAACCCACAAAAATATGTGAACGTGATGTGCTCAGAAATAATATGTGACTTGTATCAATATGACAAAGAACATCTGCCAGTCACTAACATCTATCATTGCACATCATGAGTCCATCCCTATATAATGACTGGCAGATGTGATTTGTCACATTTATATAAGTCACGTATTATTTCTGAGCACATCACATTCACATATTTTTGTGGATTTATTTAAATAAATTAAGAAATCGTTTTTCCATAATAAATGATATTATTCATATCTCCCTGAAGTTTTGCTGATTTTACCTTTAAGGGGAGTAGTATATATTTATAAATTCCTAATTATTGTTCATAAGGTCTATAGTTTCCCAAATCAACTCTGGAACTCTTTTTAAACATTGGTGTTACACTGCCACCCTCTAATTTTCATTTACTATGCTTCATTTTAAAGATGAAACTAAAAGAAAATGGGAAATCTAGTAGTACTCTAAGGGGTCCTTTTACAAAGGCGTGGTAAAAAGTGGCCTGCGGTAGTGTGGGTGCGTGTTTTGGACACGTGCTGGGCCATTTCTTTACCGCATCTGGAAAAAGGGTGTTTTTTTTTAAAAAACGGGTCGAGAAATGGATGAGCAGCAAAATGAAAACTAGCGTGTGCCTATTTATGGTGCTTAACGCGCCACCCATGGACTCACACTCTACCCATATGGTAACCATGCAGCGCATGCCAACTGATGATTACTGCTGGGAATGCCCTCGCAGTAGAAAATAGAAAATTATTTTCTACCATGGGTTTTCGGCATGCACCAAATTTGGAATTACTCATCAGCCGCATGTGTTAGCCCGGCAGTAGTGCCAATTTGACATGCAGTACCCGTGAATTAGCCCTTCCGTGCCTTCGTAAAAGGTCCAAGTGATTTGCTACTGTCACATATTCCAGGTTCACAGATATTTGTATTAGTTCCTCTGATTCATGACCATTAAATACCATTTCTGGCATGGATATCTCCCTCACATCTTCTTCTAAGGATTAATTCATTTAGGGATCCTTTTACAAAGCTGTGGGGGGAGGGGGAATAACATGAAATGGATTTTCCTATTAGGATCTGCAGAGTACTTCCAAGGTAGCTGGACTGGCTACTGTCAAACAGGATGTTGAGCTCAATGGATCATTGATCTGAGCCAGCATGGCATATCTTATGTTCATACAGACCACATCAGCAGAGAGAGAGGTGGAAACATTCTTTCAAATCTCAGCATCTGGAGAGGTTGCAGCATTCCTGCAGATCCAAATATCATCAAATTGAGGAAGGATGCAGCTTCAAGAGAATGCTCAGAGAAGCTATAGGATCTTACAAGCCCCAACAGTACACAAGCGCAGCCTACAACAATACTACAAGCCCAACAGCTCACAAGGCATACAGGGAGAAGCTGCAGCAGATCTACAAGATAAGGATGTGCATTCGTTTGAATTGACAGGTATATCCCCCCCTCCCCCCCAATTTCAGATTCTTTTTCTTGTGTCATTAACAATGTGTGGTCTTCTTAAAGAGTGTGTCCTCTTTTCAAAGAGTTTGCTTTTTTCGCCAAGTGTGCACTATTCACAAACAGTGTGTCCTCTTTCAGAAAGTCTCCACTCTTCCTAAAGAGGGCACAGTACCAATGATATTGCTTCCGTAATGAAAAAAATGAATAAAACAGAAACAAAAACAAAACGTTACTGTAAATGGCAAGGGAAATTACACAAAATGAACATTTTTGGGCTGCACACCCCTACTACAAGCCTCAACAAAACACAGGAAAAGGCTGCAGCAGTCCTATAAGCGCAGCGGCATGCAGGAATAGGCAGTATCAAGGGAGGAAGAGTGAACAACTCCATCTGGTGCACTAAAGCTGGCTCAAAAGGGACAGATAGGAAAATGGTATTTAGGAGAGGAGGCAGCATGGGTCAATTTTGCCCCACTATATTCCTGGAGAAGAGCAGGTACACAGTTTCTCTCCAAACTCCTTCTGCTGCAGGCCAGCAGGCTGGGCTGAAGGACAACAGTTTAGTCAATTCCTCCTGCCACAGGATGAAGTATGTCCAGAGGCAGAAGTAGCAATAGCTAAGAAACTCATGCAGGGATGGTAAACCATTGTGCTCAAAGGTCCTGTGGTGGCCTTGCCTTTAGCATGGGATTTCTGTTACCTGGGAATTCCATGCAAGGCACAGATTACTGATAGGCCTTTTGAAAGTATGCCAGCTCCCAGGACTCATACTGGGCTTTTCTTCAATTGTTGCTGCCATGGGACTGGACCAGTGCATGTATGATCTACCTGCTTGCTATACACAGCATCGCAGTGTCTAAGTCAAAGTATAAGTAAAGTTCAGATGATTAATATTGAATGATCCGAGGCAGGTGCTTGGCGCTGAAACACGGCCCATGTCGGGTCTATGGTACAACATAGTACATGATGACGGCAGAAAAAGACCTGCACGGTCCATCCAGTCTGCCCAACAAGATAACTCATATGTGCTACTTTTTGTGTATACCCTACTTTGATTTGTACCTGTGCTGTTCAAGGCACAGACTGTATAAATCTGCCCAGCACTATCCCCACCTCCCAACCACCAGCCCCGCCTCCCAACCACGGGCTCTGGCACAGACCATATAAGTCTGCCCAGCACTATCCCCGCCTCCCACAACCAGCTCTGGCACAGACCGTATAAGTCTGCCCAGCACTATCCCCGCCTTCCACCACCGGCTCTGCCACCCGACATACCCTACAACAAAACAGGTGCAAAATCCACAGATACCTTTGTTCCTGTGGACTTTGCCAGCTCAAATTTTCAAATGGAAATAATATGTATAATACAGTCCCCATCAGAGAAAGACACAAGCACATACACTCATGGAGGAGTCGCAAAGAGACAGACACAAATAAATAAATACACACACATACACAAAGATGGAAGGAGAGACATTGATAAGACACAAGCAGACAGATAGACATAGAGGGGCTATGCAGAAAGCATTACTGTGGGTTTTACTGGCCAAGCAAAGAAGGAAGGCTTTCATCGCTGACAGAAACTCTTACTACAGATCACATTAGCATGCAGTCATTAACTACCCCAAAGCCATGCAGTAAAAAAAAAAAAAAAAAAGTTTGATTGGTTAACATGAGAGGGTGTCGAGTGGAACAGCTCTCACACTCGAACCTGACTACCCTGCCCTAGATTGCTTTCCGCACCAGCTCCTATCCCTGGTAATTTAGTGACTTTCCTCACTTTCCCTGACCCAACCAGAACCTAACCACCTCTTCTGTTACCCTCCCCCCCCCCCCCGAACATTAAAACATAAAAACACCTGGTGGTCTAGTGCTCCCCCTCCCTCCCCCCCCCCAACCCAACATCAACACATCAAAATCCCTGACGGTCTAGTGGGCCCCTCCCTTCCCCCAACCCGACCCACTCACCCACAACCATAAAAGAAACCTTCCTGATGTCTACTGACACCCTTAACCCCCTACCTCTTTTCCAACCCCCTACTACAACCTTTGCATGCGAGAGTCAAATATCTCCTTGACCTCACCCATGGCAGACTGTAAATTTATTTAATTTATCTTCAAGGGTCATTGTGGGGAGGGGGGGGTGGTCTATGGTATAAGTTTGGATATATAGAATAAAAGGTTTTTGTCTCGCTGGTGAAGGCCCCTGGTACTTTCTATGCTAGTTGGACTTTGTTTTGTACTTTGGACCCTCTTGTTGTTGTGTGAATCTCATATTGCACCAGGACTGCATTTCTTATTATTATATGCTTCAACAGAGTGCTATTTATCCACTCAGATCTAGACATAATTATGGTAGAGGCAGGTTAGTAGCAAATGCTTTATATTTTTGCACGCTAATAATCACTGCAACAAGTCTTTTCTCAGGGTCCACTTTATTGTGTTGGTCACATTTATGGATTCAAAAAGCAGAACAAATTCTTACCATGACTTTTAACCCCTGTGAGGTTTAGTGTGGTGGGATCATATGAGGGACTGTTGTCTCCCACAGTGCTCTCGTACTTTTTTTTGCACTCAAAAACCACCAGGTCCTTGCACTGCTTGTGACAATTCATTCCACAATCTGTAAAATAAATAAATAAATAAACAAACCATTCTGAAGTTTGACTGGGTACTACTCTCCATTCCAAATTTTTTTCTTGTACAAAGACATATAGGTAGATGTACATTTTTTCCCTTTTATTTGTGACCACTTGGATATATTCTTGGACAATCAGGATTCTCCTGTATCCACAACACACTTCCCATTTCCTCTGATATGTTTGGACAGTTTCTATTTTATAAGAAAAGTTAGAGGGACATTTTCGATATGACGTCTAAATCCAATTTTGGACATTTTACTGTTAATAAAAATGAAGCAGGTTCAGGAACTAAAATGCAATTTGGTTACTGACAGGGAAAGTTTTACTCTTGATCAGTCTATAAAGATATTGGGTATTACGTTGGATAGCAGCTTAACTTTGGAACCTCAGATAAATTCTCTTGTTAAGAATTCTTTTTTTATTATGAGAAAGTTAAAGGCTATTTGCAAATTTCTATCAATTGATCAGTTCAGACTAGTAGTTTAGTCACTAATTCTTAGTAGACTGGACTACTATAATGTTATCTATTTGGGACTGTCAAGTTATCTATCTATTGAAAAGATTACAAACAATCCAGAATGTGGCATTTCATTTGATTTATTCCCTCAGACAAAATTACAACTTACTATAGAAAACTGCATTGGCTTCCAGTTGAAGCCAGGATAACTTTCAAACTAGGGTGTATGTTGTGGAAAATCATGCAAGGAATAGTACCGCAATACTTAATATCTCTTGTACACTATGCGGTAGGAAGAAAGTTATATAACATTCATATTTCTCTTCTGTTTGATTTTCCTAACCCTAAGGGTATTTCTGGGAAAAAACATTTTGTATGTCTGTTTGCATAGCAAGCAGCCAAGCTTTGGAAATCTTTGCCTATTAATTTACGGTTTTTATTATCTTATGAAAAGTTTAAGAAGGGCTTTAAGACTTCATTGTTCTCCCAATATGTGGATAAGAAATAGTGGGTGCCAGTTTTGTTATATTTTCTCTAAACATGTTACATCCTAGGCATTTTATAGTCTAGAGTCTTTCTGTAATACGCTATGAATTATGCAAATGAAATTAGGAGAATATAAGAAAAATAACTGTAAAATCCAAAAAAACAGTAATGAACATGGCCATTTTCAAACCAGAAAAATATCCAACTTTTTGTTTTGAAAATGGCCATGTGCTAGATGTTGTGCTCTGTCTACATTTTTGGACTATTTTTGGGAAAAAAAAAAAAAGGTCCAAAGGAAAAACACACAAAAACAAGCCATTTGGATATACTAGGGGGGGGGGGGGGGGGGGGTCAGCATTCTTAGTAGACTGGACACACTGACATCCCAGCAGAGCAGTGGGGCACCCTAGGGGGCACTGCAGTGGACTTCATACCCAGTACACATCTCACTGTTACCCCCTTATATTGTGTGGTGAGCCCTCCAAAACCCACCAAAACCTACTGTAGACCCTTATGGTTGCAGGTATCATCTATATGTAGGTACAGTAGGTTTTTTGTGGGTTTATGAGGGCTCACACTTTCCATCATAAATGTAAGAGTGGGTTATGGGCCTAGGTCCCCTTCTCTACTGCCAACTACTAGGCTACTCCAGGGACCTGCTTGCTGCTCTAATAGGACTATCCATAACATGTGAAGCTGTTATACAGGCTAACGTGTACTGTTTCTTTCACATATTTGGGGGTTGGGAGGGGGTCATGCATTAATCCCTCCAGTGGTTATATTGTCATTTATGTCACATTTTCATGACTTAGGCATGATGGAAACAGGTCTAGACCAAAACATTTAACTTTTAGCCCCAGCCTTTTTTGCTTTGTTCCATTATGGCAGAAAAACATCCAAGTTTTGGGAACACCCAAATCTCACCCCAGCACACCCTCTTGTGATTTGGATGCACTGAATACGAATTGCATAGAAAAACATCTTTAGAATGGGTTTCAAAGATAGCGATTTGTGTTGCTTTTTGGATGTTTTTCTGTTTGAAAATGAGTCCCTTAAGCACTCTCACAATAATTCAAGGTCGATTTAATATGATTCTATTTAAGATCAAGCCTATGTGGTCTTTTATGTGAAATTTCCTGAAATAATCTGGCGGACCCAATTTAACATCAGTGATCGTTTGGGTAGGCCAATATAACTCAAACTATTTCTGTGATAATGAAAGACTCTCTGAGTCCTAGTAGAGAAAAGATGATTGGCTTTTGATGGACCACTGATCTGACCAAGCGTGGCACGCATCATGCTCTTATAATTATTCCTGTTTTACCGTATATAGCAGAATGGTTGCCACATTACTCTACTCTAAAGGTTAATAAATATAAATAAAAAATATTGTATTATAGTTGGTTATAATGGGGTCAATATTCAGTATGGTTTAACAGGAGACTCTTGCCTGTTTAAACCATTCTGACCAGACTGGAAGCAAATGTTCAGCAACATTTAATCAGAGAGTTAGTAATAGGGTGGTCTGGGGTGGACCCAAGAATTATTCAGGCACAACTAATATTCATCAGCTGTACCCGGCCAGTAGCTATCCAGGTACCACTGACTAGGGGTGGCCTAATGGTTAGTGCAGTGGGTTGCGGACTTGGAGAACCAGGTTTGATTCCCGCTGCTGCCTGAGGGTCAGCAGTGAGTTGAGATCCTGGGGAAATGGGTTCAGTTCCCTCTGCAGCTCTGTGTGACCCTGGACAAGTCACTTAGCTCTCCATTGCCCCAGGTATAATATATAACTTAGATTGTGAGCCCATTAGGGACAGTGCAAAGTATCTGTACTAGAAACTGTCAACCGCATTGTTGCCTCAGGGATCACTTGCAGTATATCACAGTGCTAAAAATAAATAAATAAGACAGCAAAAAGGCTGTCCTAAGTTATCCAGGTACCACTGCTGAATAATGGCAGTGGCATCCCCTGATCTGGATCTTCAGTGCTGATCCTGTTCAGAAGGAATGGATCCTAAGGAGCTTAACCGAGATTGGGCGGCAGAGCCGGTGGCGGGAGGTGGGGATAGTGCTGGGCATACTTATACGGTCTGTGCCAGAGCCGGTGGTGGGAGGCGGGACTGGTGGTTGGGAGGCGGGGATAGTGCTGGGCAGACTTACACAGTCTGTGCCCTGAAAAGGACAGGTACAAATCAAGGTAAAGTATACACAAAAAGAAGCACATATGAGTTTATCTTGTTGGGCAGACTGGATGGACCATGCACGTCTTTTTCTGCCGTCATCTACTATGTTACTATGTTACTACGATACCCAGTTAGAAGCCAGCAATGAACATATGGGACTAATTCAGCTGGTGACATCCAGCATTTAAAAAAAACAAACAAAAAAACACCTGCTGACAGCCACCAACTGAATATTGCCCCCCCCCCCCCCCACACCTTTTTGCTTTGGGTACACTGGATAGGGGACTTATAATACATTGATACTTGCTTTGAGATTGATTTGATATAATGGTTATGTCATGTGTTGTTTGCTTTTTACACAATATTCCTGTGTATTTAAAAATTGCAATAACTATAAAAATAAAAGAAGACTTCTACCCATAAGGCACTTATCATAAAACACACTTGAAGGATATGTGCTAAATTATGGTAACTGTTTTTGCCATAACATTGAATAATGTTTTAGAACACTCTAGAATACTGTGTCTTGATCTTCTTCTTTATAGAAGACTTTAGAAGAGCTATTCGTGTTTTACACACAGAAGTCCCAGCACATCCATATCGAAACTGTATAAAGCACTATTTTACAACACACTAGAGAAAAGTGTGGATGCAGCGAAAACATCATAAGACAGGACATGTATCAGGGGCATGAAATATCAAGATCAAGTAGGAATGTGTAATATCATATCATACCATATGCTATGAGTTTATCTTGTTGAGCAGAGTGGATGGACTGTATGGGTCTTTATCTGCTGTCATCTACTATGTTATGGGCAGTACACTGTTCCCAAAATGAATAAACTGAGTTCCTCTGTCTGTATCTGCCCTGCTGCCTCTGAGTCCCTAGCCCCACATCCTGTGTGTGTGTGTGTGTGTGTGTGTGTGTGTGCGTGCATATGAGACACACTGGGATGAGAGGAGGGTCAACAGGTCACATCTTTATCATAGCAGATATAAGTCCAGGACATAGTTCTTAGATCTCAGTGACAAAGCAACCATCTCTGCCAACAGTTAAAGCCCCTCCTCCACACCACCACTTGCAGGTGTCAACCAATGCACTTCAAAGTCACCTCTGCACTAGCCTTTCTGGCTCCTGGCAGACTGCCCTAGCAGCCACTGCAGACCTTAGCCAGTCATCCATCTCCCAGTGCATCACACAGATCCTCACAGCCCTTCTCACACACAACACTGACTACTCATCCTCAAATGCAATGCCCAGTTCTATAAAGTTGCCCATTTCTGCTCTGTTATTGATGTAATTGACTGCATCCATGTGACCTCAGGCCTCCCCCCCCCCCCCCCACACACACACAAAAAGAAAAGGAGAGTCCACCTACCACAACAGAGAGGCCTTCAATTCTCTCAATATACAAGTAGCATGAAATGCACAGGGGGAGATCACTGATGCCTTCCCACACGTCCTGTTTCTTGACATGACTCATACATCCTGGCACACTCGGGATACATGACCATTTGGAGAGTGAAGAGACCACTGGTAGCTAGCTCATAGGTACGAAGCACACATACTAACACACAGATGCCACCACAGCCACAGATGTTTGTGTGCTAGATTCTAGTTCACAGCATCAATGTGCAGGCAGCTGGGACAGTATCCCATAACACGTCCTTGATCTCCGTTTCACCCTGTGTCCATTCTTTCACTCTGCCCATCTCAGACAGGTGATTGAGGCTACTCACAAAAGAGATGGCTAATGACCCCCATTGTCAGACCATGCAATGAGGCAGTGGAGCACTACAACAAGGTACACCACTAAACCAGGATCATCAAATGCACCTTTGCACTGCTCAAGAAACAATTCAGGTGCATAGATAGAGCCAGAGGAAAGCTGCTCTGCACACCTGAACAGGTCTGCTGTATCCTGCACAACCTTGAACTAAAACACAGAGTACCACTTCCTGAGGGACTGGAGCCACAGGACAGAGGCACAGAGGAGGATGAGGAACAGGCACCATCAGCACCGGAGCAGGCACATCCTACACCAGCAGGGCATTGCAGCAAGGAATGAACTCATATACCACTCATGGTATATTTGCCATATGAGTGCAAGTGAGGAATGTATATAAGAGGACCTTAGAAGACTGGGAGACTGGGCATCCAAATGGCTGATGACATTTAATGTGAGCAAGTGTAAAGTGATACATGTAGGAAAGAGGAACCCAAACTATAGGTATATGATGCAAGATTCCAAACCAGGAGTCACTGGCCAGGAAAAAGATCTAGGTGTCATTGTCGTTGATACATTGAAATCCTCTGCTCAGTGTGCAGTGGCGGCTAAGAAGGCAAATAGAATGTTAGGAAGAATTAGGAAAGGAATGGAAAACAAAACTGAGAATATTGCAATGTTCTTGTCTCGTTCCATGATGCAACCTGGTCACCGCATCTCAAAAAAGATACAGCAGTATTAGTAAAGATGCAGAGAAGGGAATGAAAATGATAAAGAAGATGTGGCGACTTCCCTATGAGGAAAGGTTAAAGAGGATAGGGCTCTTCAGCTTGGAGAAGAGATGACTGAGGGGAGATACGATAGAGGTCTATAAAATACTGAGTGGAGTGGACTAGGTAGACATAAATTTCTGCACCATCACCTTCAGTCGTTACTCTGCAACCCTGGCATGGTCCATGAAGAATGATGATGATGCAAACACAGAAAAACACAAGTCTTCACACACTCAAAATGACACAGTCTTTTGAGCTACACAATAAATTCAGACTATTTACACATCGTCTAGAGACCATATTCTTGTGCAATGAAGGGTGATGACACCAGCAATTTGATGTCCTCATAGCCTTCACTGCTTGACAGGGGTGGTTTGTTGGTCTCCAACTTCATCTGCCTGCAGATCTTCATTGCCATGGGATGACTGAGTGGGCACAGCTAGCTGTGAGCTCCCTTGCTGCTCGGGATCCATGTCTTGGCCTTTTACTGTTGACAAGTGGAGAGAGATATTTATGACAGTCATATTGACTTGGGTGTGGAATCACAACTTCTGGCCCCAATAAGCACCTGTTGGAGACGTGCTGGGATACATATCTTGTAGCTCTTCCTCTAGTCCTGCATATCAGTATGACATGCAAAGCAATATCCTTAACTATGGACAAACCTCTCCTTGTCCTCACTGATGTATGCTGGCACTGGGAGTATGACATGTCTGGGCTTGCCAGAAGCATGACCCCACTCAATGGCCATGGTATGTCATGAGTGCATGCAAAGGGTTGTTCAACAGGAGCCTATAGAACCTTGCAGTAACCCCTGCCCTTACAAGGAATGGCTGGATTTCACATGGAGGCATATTTTCAAAGCACTTAGCCTTCCAAAGTTCCATAGGTTTCTATGGAACTTTGGAAGGCTAAGTGCTTTGAAAATATGCCTCATAGGGTGCTAATGTGAGGGCACTGACAGTAACACTGTTCGGTGATTGTGGCACCTGTCCAGCTTAGATGTCATGGGGATCCTACATCATCTGTCTCCTCCTACGCAATAACCAAAATGCTGGGACCATATACTATTTGCACAACACATTAGCAGGTGCTGTCACAAGGATATGATGGACAGGGGTGAGCGGGCAGGTGTCTAGGTGCATGTGTAGCTATGTACATTAGGTAACACTTTCTGCTACCCATTGACTGGCAAGATGTGTCCAGGTCAATCCCCCACACTGCCTCCTCATCTACGTTCTGGAGAACCTACAGCTCAACTGTGATCAGTGTCTTGGCTGGGTAGGGAGCTGGCACCCACTTTCTCCTTAGCGTTCCTGCAACGTTCCCTCCACTTACATTTCAGGTCCTTTGCATTTCTGTTGTGGGCGTCCTTGGCTGATAATGGAAAAAAGAAGGGCGTCCCTGATGAACACTTGGCCGACTTCACTTGGTCCTTTTTTGTTTACGACCAAGCCACAAAAATGTGCCCTAAATGACCAGATGACCACCGGAGGGAATTGGGGATGACCTCCCCCTACTCCCCTAGTGGTCACTAAGCCCCTCCCACCCTAAAAAAAACTTTTTTATATATTTTTTGCCAGCCTCTATGCCAGCCTCAAATATCATACCCAGCTCCATGACAGCAGTATGCAGGTCCCTGGAGCACTTTTAGTGGGTACTGCAGTGCACTTCAGGCAGTCAGACCCAGGCCCATCCCCCCCCCCAACCTGTTAAACTTGTGGTGGTAAATGTGAGCCCTCCAAAACCCACCACAAACTCATTGTACCCATATCTAGGTGCCCCCCTTCATCCCTAAGGGCTATGGTAGTGGTGTACAGCTGTAGGGAGTGGGTTTTGGGAGGGGGGGTTGGGGGGCTCAGCACACAAGGTAAGGGAGCTATGCACCTGGGAGCTTTTTCTGACGTTCACTGCAGTGCCCCCTAGGGTGCCTGGTTGGTGTCCTAGCATGTCAGGGGGACCAGTGCACTATGAATGCTGGCTCCTCCCACAACCAAAGGGCTTGGATTTGGTCGTTTCTGAGATGGGCATCCTCGGTTTCCATTATCACCGAAAATCAGAAATGACCAAGTCTAAGGACGACCATCTCTAGGGACGACCTAAATGTCAAGATTTGGGCGTCCTCGACCGTATTATTGAAATGACAGATGGACGCCCATTGTGTTTCGATAAAGTGAATGATACATACCTGTAGCAGGTGTTCTCCGAGGACAGCAGGCTGATTGTTCTCATGACTGGGTTGACGTCCACGGCAGCCCCCACCAACCGGAATAAGACTTTGCGGGCGGTCCCGCACGCAGGGCACGCCCACCGCGCATGCGCGGCCGTCTTCCCGCCCGTGCGCGGCCGTCTTCCCGCCCGTGCACGACCGTTCCCGCTCAATTGAATGACAAGCAAAAATGAGTAAGAACACAACTCCAAAGGGGAGGAGGGAGGGTAGGTGAGAACAATCAGCCTGCTGTCCTCGGAGAACACCTGCTACAGGTATGTATCATTCGCTTTCTCCGAGGACAAGCAGGCCGCTTGTTCTCACGACTGGGGTATCCCTAGCTCTCAGGCTCACTCAAAACAAGAATCCAGGTCAATTGAACCTCGCAACGGCGAGGGTATAACAGAAATTGACCTACGAAGAACAACTAACTGAGAGTGCAGCCTGACCAGAATAAATTCGGGTCCTGGAGGGTGGAGTTGGATTTAAACCCCAAACAGATTCTGCAGCACCGACTGCCCGAACCGACTGTCGCATCGGGTATCCTGCTGGAGGCAGTAATGTGATGTGAATGTGTGGACAGATGACCACGTCGCAGCCTTGCAAATCTCTTCAATAGTGGCTGACTTCAAGTGGGCCACCGACGCTGCCATGGCTCTGACACTATGAGCCGTGACATGACCCTCAAGAGTCAGCCCAGCCTGGGCGTAAGTGAAGGAAATGCAATCTGCTAGCCAATTGGAGATGGTGCATTTCCCGACAGCGACCCCTTTCCTATTGGGGTCGAAAGAAACAAACAATTGGGCGGACTGTCTGTGGGGCTGTGTCCGCTCCAAATAGAACGCTTGCTTGCAGTCCAACGTGTGCAACTGACGTTCAGCAGGGCGGGTATGCGGTCTGGGAAAGAATGTTGGCAAGACAATTGACTGGTTAAGATGGAACTCCGACACCACCTTTGGCAGGAACTTAGGGTGAGTGCGGAGCACTACTGTGTTATGATGAAATTTAGTATACGGAGCATGAGCTACCAGGGCTTGAAGCTCACTGACCCTACGAGCTGAAGTAACTGCCACCAAGAAAATGACCTTCCAGGTCAAGTACTTCAGATGGCATGAATTCAGTGGCTCAAAAGGAGGTTTCATCAGCTGGGTGAGGACGACGTTCAGATCCCATGACACTGCAGGAGGCTTGACAGGGGGCTTTGACAAAAGCAAGCCTCTCATGAATCGAACGACTAAAGGCTCTCCAGAGATGGCTTTACCCTCTACACGAAGATGGTAAGCACTAATCGCACTAAGGTGATTCCTTACTGAGTTGGTCTTGAGGCCAGACTCTGATAAGTGCAGAAGGTATTCAAGCAGGTTCTGTGCAGGGCAAGAACGAGGTTCTAGGGCCTTGCTCTCACACCAAACGACAAACCTCCTCCACTTGAAAAAGTAACTCTTTTTAGTGGAATCCTTCCTAGAGGCAAGCAAGACACGGGAGACACCCTCAGACAGACCCAACGAAGCGAAGTCTACGCCCTCAACATCCAGGCCGTGAGAGCCAGAGACTGAAGTTTGGGGTGCAGAAGCGCTCCGTCGTTCTGCGAAATGAGAGTCGGAAAACACTCCAATCTCCAGGGTTCTTCGGAGGACAACTCCAGAAGAAGAGGGAACCAGATCTGGCGGGGCCAAAAAGGTGCTATCAGAATCATGGTGCCGTGGTCTTGCTTGAGCTTCAGTAAGGTCTTCCCCACCAAAGGTATGGGAGGATAAGCATACAGGAGGCCGGTCCCCCAATGGAGGAGAAAGGCATCCGACGCTAGTCTGCCGTGTGCCTGTAGTCTGGAACAGAACAGAGGCAGCTTGTGGTTGGTCTGAGAGGCGAAAAAGGTCCACCGAGGGAGTGCCCCACTCTCGGAAGATCTTGCGTACCACTCTGGAATGGAGTGACCACTCGTGCGGTTGCATGACTCTGCTCAGTCTGTCGGCCAGACTGTTGTTTACACCTGCCAGGTATGTGGCTTGGAGAAGCATGCCAAACTGGCAGGCCCAACGCCACATCCCGACGGCTTCCTGACACAGGGGGCGAGATCCGGTGCCCCCCTGCTTGTTGATGTAATACATTGCAACCTGATTGTCTGTCCGAATTTGGATAATTTGACAGGACAGCCGATCTCTGAAAGCCTTCAGTGCGTTCCAGACCGCTCGGAGCTCCAGGAGGTTGATCTGAAGATCCTGTTCCTGGAGGGACCACAGTCCCTGGGTGTGAAGCCCATTGACATGAGCTCCCCACCCCAGGCGAGATGCATCCGTCGTCAGCACTTTCGTGGGTTGTGGAATTTGGAATGGGCGTCCCAGGGTCAAATTGGTCCGAATGGTCCACCAGTGCAGTGAATTGCGGCAACTGATGGAGAGGCGGATGACATCTTCTAGATTCCCGGTGGCCTGGCCCCACTGGGAAGCTAGGGTCCATTGAGCAGATCTCATGTGAAGACGAGCCATGGGAGTCACATGAACTGTGGAGGCCATATGACCTAGAAGTCTCAACATCTGCCGAGCTGTGACCTGCTGAGACGCTCTGGTCTGGGAAGCGAGGGACAGAAGGTTGTGGGCCCTCGCTTCGGGAAGAAAGGCCTGAGCCGTCTGTGAATTCAGCAGAGCTCCTATGAATTCCAGAGATTGGACTGGCTGGGGATGGGACTTTGGGTAATTTATCACAAACCCCAGCAGCTCCAGGAGGTGAATAGTGCACTGCATGGACCGGAGAGCTCCTGCCTCCAAGGTGTTCTTGACCAGCCAATCGTCGAGATATGGGAACACGTGCACTCCCAGCTTGCATAGCTACGCCGCGACCACCACGAGGCACTTCGTGAACACCCGTGGGGCAGAGGCGAGCCCAAAGGGAAATCCAGGGAACATAGCCAATCGTTTTTCTGAATCATTGGCAGAAGGGTGCCCAAGGAAAGTATCCTGAACTTCTCTTTGACCAGATACTTGTTCAGGCCTCTCAGGTCTAGGATGGGGCGCATCCCCCCTGTTTTCTTTTCCACAAGGAAGTACCTGGAATAGAATCCCTGCCCTTCCTGCCCTTGGTGGCACGGGCTCGACCGCATTGGCACTGAGAAGGGCGGAGAGTTCCTCTGCAAGTACCTGCTTGTGCTGGGAGCTGAAGGATTGGGCTCCCGGAGGACAATTTGGTGGAGGGGAAGCCAAATTCAGGGCGTATCCGCACCGCACTATTTGGAGAACCCACTGGTCGGAGGTTATTAGACGCCACCTTTGGTGAAAAAGTTTTAACCTCCCCCCGACTGGCAGATCGTCCGGCACGGACACTTTGATGGCGGCTATGTTCCCATGGATCCAGTCAAAAACCCGTCCCCGATTTTTGCTGTGGAGGCGCAGGGGGCTGCTTAGGCGCACGCTGTTGATGGGAACAAGCGTGCTGGGACTGTCCCTGTGCCTGATGAGGTCTTCGGGCCGGCTGGGTGTACCTACGCTTGTTGTAGGCGTAGGGCGCAGCCTGCCTGGCCCAGGAAAAACGTCCACCTGATGAGGTGGATGCTGAAGGCGCCCGGTGGGAGAGCTTGTCGAGGGCGGTTTCCCGCTGATGTAGTTGGTCCACCAACTGCTCGACCTTCTCACCAAAAATATTATCCTCCCGGCAAGGGACATCGGCCAGCCGCTGCTGGGTGCGGTTGTCCAGGTCAGAGGCACGCAGCCTGCGCATCACTATACCTTGGGCCGCAGCACGAGATGCCACATCACAGGTGTCATATATACCCCTGGACAGGAACTTTCTGCACTCCTTCAGCTGCCTGACGACCTCCTGAAAAGGCCTGGACTGCTCCGGTGGGAGCTTATCGACCAGGTCCGCCAGTTGCTTCACATTGTTCCATATGTGTATGCTCGTGTAGAGCTGGTAAGACTGGATGCGGGTCATGAGCGTGGAAGATTGGTAGGCCTTCCTCCCAAACGAGTCCAGAGTGCGAGACTCCAGCCCCGGGGGCGCCAAAGCGGTATCCCTCGAACTCCGTGCCCTCTTGAGAGCAGAGTCCACGACCGCCGAGTCATGAGGCAATTGAGGCCGCATTAACTCTGGGTCCGAGTGGATCCTGTATTGTGACTCTGCTTTCTTGGGGATGGTGGGATTAGATAATGGTCTCAACCAGTTCCGAAGCAGTGTCTCTTTGAGAACATTGTGCAACGGCACCGTGGAGGACTCTCTAGGTGGTGATGGATAGTCGAGGACCTCGAGCATCTCAGCCCTCGGCTCATCCACAGAAACCATGGGGAAGGGAATGCAAATAGACATATCCCTGACGAAGGAGGCAAAGGAGAGGCTCTCAGGTGGCGAGAGCTTTCTCTCTGGTGAAGGAGTGGGGTCGGAGGGAAGGCCTCCGTCAACGGCGCCGAGGGCGCAAGCACCCCCGGCACCGGCACAGTCTGGTGCATCAGCCCTTCCAGGATCCCCGGAAGGATGGCTCGGAGGCACTCGTCTAGGCCCGCTGTCAGGAAAGGCGAGGGGGCTGGTAGAGGTGTCAGTGCCGGAAGCTGTTCGGGTCCAGGAGACGGCACCGAAGTGCTGGCACCCTGGCGTGACGATACCTCTACCACCGAGGGGGACCTCTCCTCTCGGCGCTGCCGCTTCCTCGGTGTCGAATCATCCCTGGCGCCAGGAGCTGGATGCGCCGTGGGCGACCGATGACGGTGCTTCTTTTCCTTTTACGGTGCCCGTCATTGGCGCTTGGTGGAATAGAAGAGGAGGAAGTAGATCCCTCTCGGCCTCGAGGGATTGGGTCCGACAGGGTTCGGTCCCGAGGGCACTGGGTAGAGGGACTTACCGGGGCCGATTGCCCACGCGGCCTCTCACCCCTGCCGTCTCCGGAGGACCGGCGGGCCAACGGGACCTGTGCTCCTGGGGTCGGTGCCGTCGGTGCCAATTTCGTGGACATCGGTACCGGTACCGAAGACCTGGCCGTCGATACCGATGCCGTCGAAGTCGACGTCGAGGGGCCGGCGCAAGTTCCAAAAAGATGGTCCCGTAGAACTTGCCTCGCTATCTGTGTCCGTTTCCGGAGACCGAGACACAAGGTGCACGTCTTGGTATCGTGCTCCGGCCCGAGGCACTGGAGGCACCAAGCGTGAGTGTCGGTCTGCGAGATATGCCGGCCGCACCGACCACACTTTTTAAATCCACTCGGGACCTTCGAGGACATCGACGGAAAAATCGCGTCGGCGAAGTCAAAGTTGTCTATGGTGGCGGTAAAATTCACACCTCGAAAATAAATCGACCGCGTGGCCACAAGGCCGCAACGAGACGCCCCCGCTAAAAGACGAGGGAAAACACAAAGTTCTGCGTTTTTTTTTTTGACAAAATAAAATAGAAAACGGAGAACAACGAAGGAGAAAAAAACTCGCGGCGAAAGCGCGATCCGGTTTCCGGGGCTGACAGAGAGAGAGACGAACGCGGCTCTCTCCAGCGCGGAAAAGAAAAGACTGAGTGGGAACGGTCGCACACTGGCGGGAAGACGGTTTACATGTGCCATTAGGGCTGTTGGTGGGGCAGCTAGGATGGGGCGTCCCATGTCTTTTGAGGGCACAAATCTCCACAGAGGGGTGCCCACAGAGGAGTGCCATAGAAGTGGTGTGTGTTTTGATGACACATACCTCTTCACTGTTGCATCCAACACTTGATGCACAACAGCAGGAAGGGTTTGGTCCTCTGGATGGCTCTGAACTAGCTCATGAGATCTTCCACCATCTTTTGTAATACCAAAGATTCTGTGAGATAGAAGAGATATGGCACAAGCATTATTCTAGTGCACCTGCAGATGACTGTGGAGAGCCTCCCCTAGCACTATATCTGGATTTCCTTGTAAAGGGGCAAGACCAACATGAGGATGGTAGGTGCTACTTGGGTCAGGCCTGTGCGTATTATGGGATGACATCACATGGTGGGGGTTGGATGATGTCTACAGCCATATGACAGACAACCCTCAGAGTATGCTGTCTTATCCTTTCACAATACTGAAATTTGTTTGGTAGTGCTGGTGGATAATGGGAGTGTGGCAAGGTGATCTGTACAGTAGGGGTGGGCCTGCCAAAGGTGCTCCAGGTTGGTGCTATCACCAGGTGTGTTGCACCTTTGTATCCATGAGTATCGCTGAGCACATCGCAGCTGTGCAGCACTGTATGTGTGCACTGTGAATGTGTACTGGCCACCCAGCCACTGTGCTGTGACCTCAGGTTTGCAGCTGTGTATATGTGCTGTCAAAGTGCTGAAAGTGTTGGTTGTGTGGCTTGGTAGGGTATCACATAAGTAGAGTGGATGAGGGGCTTGGGGACAGTGTAGGTCTTTATTTGCCAGGGTCTTCCGGATCTCCTCCCAGACCCTTCTTGCTGCTGCTTGTGGACTCTGCACCTTTCTGATATCTTTAACATTGTTAAGATTTGCCCTCCTGGGATACATCAGGCACATGCATGTGGCAGGTCCCTATAGTGGGTGCTGTATATATTGTGGGGTTTAAACCATGTGCAAATGGTTCTAAGCAGTACCTGATGCCTGGCCTGGTCTGTAATTTAAACAGCGGATCTACATGTTTATTACTGCTACTGGAAGCTGCATGGAACAGTCAGCATTGCAAATGATCCCAGGTACACATTTTTCCCTGCAGGTGTTACACAGGCATCTTCCAAGTCAGGAGATCGTGAAGCTGCTGTGTAATGCAGGTGTATGGACTGGCTATGCACATGTTTCAATGTGTCCTCCCCTCCCCCCATGACTCATTAGGATTTGCATATGTACTGTTGCAGTATTTTGCTAATATAGATGTGTAACTCCTATACATTTTTTCCACATTTTCTATGTTTTTCCCAGGAGGTAGCGCTATGTCTATTTTACTTGGCACATATACATGCAGCCCTGGTCTTGTAAAATATGTTCCATTTTCTGCACATTTTTATTACTACGTCAAGAGTCACACATCTATGAACAATTTAAAATGATGTTGTTAATGTCTGACACAAACCACAGAAGTGGAGAGAACACAAATATCCCACGAAGAGACAGGGAGTTGGAACGGAGTCAGGCTTTCCACGAAGCACCACAGACACTGGATGAGGATGGTAAACTTTTTAATAAAGGATGACTCAACAAGGTACCATGTTTCAGCACACAGGGTGCCTTCTTCAGGAGTCTTGTTATATGTGTCAAAAGAATCTGAATCCTTGATATGTGGACTCTAAAGATTAATGGTCTTTAAAAAAAGACCTTTTGGGTCATGATGAATGCTGCTACTGTTACTTCTAAACACATTTTAGAGCTCCACAATGGCCTTTAGAAGCAGCAGTAACAGCATTCATCATGACCCAAAAAGTATTTTTAAAGACCATTAATCTTTAGAGTCCACATATTGAGGATTCAGATTCTTTTGACACATATAACAAGACTCCTGAAGAAGGCACCCTGTGTGCTGAAACATGGTACCTTGTTGAGTCATCCTTTATTAAAAAGTTTACCATCCTCATCCAGTGTCTCTGGTCCTTCTTGGAGAGCCTGACTCTGTTTCCACTCCTTGTATCTTCGTTGTTAATGTCTAGTCATGTTAAAATTAATCTGTGGGATACTGCCTGAAGACACATTTAAATATAGAAACAGGTCAGTTATAAGCGTGTATATGGTATAGCATTGGCAAGGGCTCAAAATAACTGACTTTAAAACATTTAAAGCATCACCCGCAATGCATGACAGCTGTTGTAGACTATTTAGAAATCTGTTAGGTGCATTTTAAGAATTAGTTGTTGATAAGAGTATAACTAAAGCATGGCTACGACTTGTATGCATAGTGCCGATCCATGTTAACCTTGGCTATCCGCCAAAAATCAGTTTTGGCTACATCACTGCATCTTCTAATATAGAAAGAGTTGTTTCCATATGTGTGCATAACACTTTGCATTAATTATTGCTTGAAGTCAGTGAGTTTTAAGTGTCACTCATGATGCATGACAGGTGTTGCAGACTATTTAGAAATTCATTGTCAGGTGTACTTTGATTTATTTATCAATATGTATATAATTAGGCCTTCTGATTTTAAGCTGTAATTGATGAATACTGATGAAACACCCCAGGAAGCAAAAAAAATAAATAAAAAAGTAGCTGTTTGTTGGATAAACGCCAAGAAAAAAAATCCATATTCCCTAGTTTATCTGTCTTGAATAGATTGTAAACTTTGTTCAGCAGGGACTGTCTCTTATGTGTTTTATAAACAGTGGTGGAACATCTAGTACTGCTATAAAAATTGGGAGATAATCAAACATGTGACACTCAGTACAAAAGACCGGATAGCCCCCATCTCGCTGCTGGACTGCTACCTGCATCTTATTTGTGATTTCTTCAGTTGCTAATGGATTGGGAATATGTAAACTAAAGTCCTCTAAGATGCAGCAGAATTAGAAAAGGTACAGAGAAGGATGACAAAAATGAGGAAAGGCTAAAGCGGCCAGGGCTGACGAGAGGGGGGCAGGGATGGCAAAATTCCCCGGGCCCGGCCTCCAAGGGGGGGCTCGGCGCCGGGGTCCCTCTCTGTCTCCTGCTCCTGACAGGACTCAGGTGATCACGTCCCAACAGGAACAGGAGAGAGAAAACTCAGGCGCCGGGCCCCCCTTGGAGGCTGGGGAGGAGAAGACACAGCAGGGATTCGGGCAAGGGCCTCTGGTTTGGCTGAAGGGGTCCCTCCCAGGCCCCGCTAGCGGAAGAAGTCTTCTTCCAGTGCTGCTCTTCACTCTGCCGCATTGCCTGCCATGTGGCTGCTTTTACCCTCAGGCCACGCATGCTCAGTTTTGAAACCGAACATGTGCAACATGAGAGAAAAAGCATCCTCAGGACAGAGCAGGCAATGCAGCAGAGTGAAAAGCAGCATTGGAGGAAGACTTCTTCAGCTGGTGGGGTCTCAGGATCCCTGTCAGCCAAGGTATTTGGATTTGCAGTGGGGGGGGGGGGGCAGCGGTGATCCTGGGGGGGGTGGCGGCAGCAGCAACGGTCCTGAGGGGGTGGCCGCCCTGCTTTTGGCAGCCCTCCCCCAGGCCCGGCTTAGTCTCTCTACAGCCCTGAAAGCGGCTAGTGCTCTTCAGCTTGGAGACGAGATGGCTGAGGGGAGATATGATAAAGGTTTATAAAATTCTGAGTGGAATGGAATGGGTAGATGTGAATCGCTTGTTTACTCTTTCCAAAAATACTATGACTAGAGGGCATGCAATGAAGCTATTAAGTAGGAAATTTAAAACAAATCAGGTAAAATATTTCTTCACTCAACATGTAATTAAGCTCTGGAATTTGTTGCCAGAGAATGTGGGAAACACAGATAGCTTAGCAGGGTTTAAAATAAGGTTTGGATAATTTCTTAGATGGACTTGGGAAAATCCACTGCTTATTTCTGGGATAAGCAAGATATAATCTATTTTACGCTTTTGGGATCTTGCCAGGTACTTGAGACCTAGATTGGCCACTATTGGAAACAGGATACTGGGCTTGATAGACCTTTGGTCTGTCCCAGTATGACAACGCTGATGTTCTAGTAATACTCTTGTCACCCGTTCCCTGGCTTCTTATCTTGTATCCTCCACTCTGCTTGTATGTGTTTTCTGAGCAATTGTACCTCTGGCATGAAAACATAGAAGAATTGACCTCTAAACCCCTATGAGCATCTTCCTCCAACAGTTCTTGAGAGAAGGCTGATCTAAGGAAAACATTTAACAGAGTTTACATTACTATTGTACAACGTGCAGGGTCTTTGAATAATATTTTTTATAATATAAGGTGTGACTGCTTTTTTTCCAAGCTTGATAATTATCTTATGGAAGTAAATTTTTCTAACTCACAAATTTGAGTGAATCAGATCATTTTTTTCTGGAAATGTTTTGCTACCTGGTATAAAGGAAATAAGTATTAAGCTGCTCCCCTACCCCCAGAGGGTGATAGTTACCTTTACACCTGTATCCCTGCTTGATAACGCCCCAAAGCTGGAACGAGAAGAAAATTTAAAGGAATACACAGCTTAATTATTTATTTATTTAAAATATTTTTAAACTGCACAACCGTATAGTACTTGGCAGTGTACAAGTAAACATCCATAATAAAAATACAAAAACATAGAATCTTGACAATTAACATACACGTGGAGGTGTATTTTCAAAGCACTTAGACTTACAAAGTTACGTGAAGTACAACTAATAAAACAAGCTCAAAATTGCTTCACACCAATTCAACCAACTTGAACATATGTTCTTGTCATAAACATTCACAATTATAATATATTCAATGATGATGGCATATGTTACTTTCTTCAACTTAACATTTGAATGCTTGCTGAAACAATAATGTTTTCAGATTATGCTTAAACTCTGCACAGATCTGTATATACCTCAAAGTAGCTAGTAGACTATTCCAGAGCTTTGAGCCAATAACTTTGAACATCAAAGATCGATACTCTGCGAGTCTGATCTGCCTGAAAGATGGATCCTCAAACAGATTCAATCTAGCTGATCTAAGCACCTGAGTGGGCTGATGAATATGCAATGCTGAGGCAATAAAACTATGAGGTCCTTTTACTAAGGTGCACTGAAAAATGGCTTGCGGTAGTGCAGGCGTGCCAATCCATTTTTCAGCAAACCTGTAAAAAAGGCCTTTTTAAAATTTTTGCTGAAAACGGATGTGCAGCAAAATCAAAATTGCCATGCGTCCATTTTGGGTCTGAGACCTTACCGCCAGTAAAGTCTCATGCTGTAACGGGGTGATAATGACCTGCTTTCGTCCAATACGTGCGTCCGAAAATAAAAATTATTTTTCAGCTGCGTTATCGGACATGTGCCAAAAATGAAATTACCGCAAAAGCCACGCAGTAACCGGGCAGTAACTCCATTCTGGCATGCGTTGGGCACACGTAGATGCTTACATAGTTTAGTAAAAGGGCCCCTAAGTTGCTAAACCCTTTAAACACTAACAATTGAATCTTAAACATAATTTTTTGCACAAATGACAACCAACGGAGTTCCCTCAGAACTGGAGTAATATGGCAAAATCATGAAAGGCCTGAAACAACTCTTGCAGCTCGATTCTGTGTTATCTGCAGAGCTCTTAATTGGTTCTTATTCAAACCTAAAAACAAACCATTGCAATAATCAAAGCATGGCATCAGTATACTTTATACAATCAATCTGATATTACAAGTATTAAGAAAGTCTTGGAGCCTTCTTACCATTTTAATCTAGAGAAAACTTGTTTAATCACATTCATAACTTGCAGTTTCATAGAAAGGGAAGAATCCAATAGTACATATAGATTTTGAATAGTATTCACTGTTGGTATGTCAATATCATCAATTGAAAGTTTGTCTGGAACACTTTTGCTTGTATGGCTAGACAACAAAAGAATCTGGGTTTTCAACATATTACGTTTAAGGTGATTACCACGCAGCCATTGATTAATTACGTTCAAACAAAGTTTCAACATCTACAAGCAGCGGCATACCGAGGGCAGGGTGGTGGGGGCGGTGCACCCCGGATGCACGCTGCTGGAGGGGTGCAGAGAGCAGCTGCGCGCCTGTCGGCTCCGCTGGTTCCCTGCTCCCTCTGTCCCGGAACAGGTTACTTCCTATTCTGTGGCAGAGGGAGCAGGGAGCCAGCGGAGTCGACAAGTGCGCGGCTGCTCCCAGCAGCTAAGAATGCACCCGGGGGGGGGGGGGGGGGGGGGGGGGTTGATGCGCCATGGCCCTGATGGCAGTCGACCTAGGATCGCCACTGTCTGCAAGGCTTCCTCTGGGGATTTATCAATTTCAATCAAAAAATGATCATCATCTGCATATACACTAAATGTCAAACCTAAACAATTCAAAAGCCTACACAGTGGTAATAAAAAGATGCTAATATCATGGCTGATAAAGAGAACCCCTGCAGGACTCCAGATATACATTCCATTACAATGAAATTAAAAGTAATGGGTAACGTTTGCTTATGTTATGTCTTTAACACAGTTTAAAAACATAACAAATACACTTAATGCCTTGGAAAGGTGTGAATGGTCCTTTTTTTATGTCCAGCATTAAAAAGTGTTAGTGGTAATATTAACATCTGGTGTATAGCTTTTACTTACTAGGAACAAATATCTGAACAGAGTAAGCTGTGCTTTCACCTGTAAGCTAAACAAGCTGATTGTTTCACTACTACTACTTATCATACAAATGATAAATAGTAGAAGTAGTAGTTTCAGACAAATCTGAATGATCTTTACAAGGCAAAAACAGACTGATTCACTGGGCACAGTAGGGCCTATTATAATTAGTGTGGGCATGCTCAAATACCCGACGGCCAATTTTCAGAAGTTATACATTAACTTGCTGCTAGTGAACATATAACCTCTCTATACATGATCAGGCTAAAAATATGACTGAATGGCCCCAATACTACTGTTTAAGACAGGGGTGAAGGGAGGGTGGGTTAAAGAATTATCCAGATAGTGATTTTGTTCAACTGCTCTCCAGATACATTGTATGCTTGAGGCCTGCTAAATAACAGACCTAAATAAATTGTTAGTGTCAGCATAGGAACTGCATTGTGCATATAATTAATGCCACTGAATATATGTTTTAAATACCAGCACCAGAATCTAAATTAATAAGACGGTAATCCAGTTGAATATTAACCCTTTAGAATCTAGTTCTGGGGATGCCCATTTTCCCACTGTGAGAATCTCTCTCCATTACTAAGTCTTCCCCCCCAATGCACACCCAGCTCTAATGAAATCCACTCTTGCCTTGCAGCACTTCTGCTATTATATCACCAAGACCCATGATTCAGCTGTCAGTGTACCTCAGTGCTGCCCTGCATCATCCCATGCTATTCCTATCATATATCTCACATGAGCATACATTACTATAACTGCCATACTCTGTGGCATTTCTTTGTCACACAGAGAATTGTAATTACAACTTTAAACAAATCAGTGGTACTTGGTAACTTGATAAGAAACGTATACAAACTTACAAAGCCTGCACAGTTATCACAAAAGGTGGGCCGCAGATATGTGGTCTCCTGGAAGTTGTGAGGAAAGCCAAGCCCCAGTTTGGCGTAGATAGAGCTGGCTCTCATGAAGTAAGCTGTGATCTCCTCCCTACTCACCAAACCTTCTCTGCAAGAAACATAGACAGACCATGAATAACCAAAGTAGCAATGCAACCATGCTTAGAATTATATATACATGGAAAGTGTACTGTTCTAGGCAAAGTATAGAGTAGCTTCAACAGCCAGCTTAAACCACCACCAAGTATTAGAAGCATTACCAGTAAACTCTCAATTCTTAAGCAAATTATTGTAGTACTCATTTGCTTAGAAGAGAATTGTTGCCTTCTGCAGATAGATTCTGCATCTAGCCACCCCAGAGGCATGGAGATGGCTAGAACCTCAGCCCAGCTGAAAGCAAAAGCTGTAACACTCAATGGAGAATAAGGGGGATAAACTTAGGGAAAATAAATGTGAAATGACTTGGGAAAATGGTGAAAAACATTGATGGAATTACAGTAGATTAAGGAGGGATCAGACCTAGAACAGTTACTGATCACAACGCATACTAGTAAAACTGGGCTCTCTCACACAACCTGCGGGGGCAGAGAGGGAGGGCTGGTTCTAGCTCAGACCTATAAGCCAATAGGAAACGCTCACAAGGAATCAATCACAAGATACTGAAAGCTATAGGGAGGGAAGAAACCCCTGTACACAGTGCTATTACACAGACAATGCAATAAAATACAAATATGAATCATATTAAATATTCATAACAATACAATCCTGCCTTCATGAATATGAGGGCAGAACAAAAAGACAATGAGTGGCATGGGAATAAATTTTCAAAAGCATCTTGCCAAAAACTTCCAACTTTTTAAGAGAAACCCCCATCACCTGCCCTTCCTTCCTCCTTCCCCCTCTTTCTCTACAATTGCGTAACTCCAAAAACATGATGCATTCTCATGAAATCTCAAATGCATGACACCAAATCTTCCTATCAAACATCTGATCCATCATCCTCAACTGCCCTTCCTCTCACACATGCTTTCCAGATCCCCTTCCTATGCATATTCCTCAGTGCTCTCATCTTGTATATACAATTCTCAATCTTCTATCTTCAGACTTTTATAAAGACTCAGGAGACTGGGTAGCTCATTCACAGAAGCAAACATTGTGCTTATACCTAAACCAGGAAAAGATGTCTCCCTTTTACTTACTAATTACAAACCTATTAATTAATATGTATAGTAAGCTATACAGTATGCAAAGGCATTAGCTATTAGACTTTTAGCAGTTTTAGTCACCATTATATGCCCAGATCATAAAGTTAAAATCCACTGCAGATAATTCTAGACTATTCTCTAATATTATGATGTCAGCTAAGATATCCCTTTATCCTACAATTGCTCTAGTTCTGGATACAGAAAAGACCTTTCATAGAGCAGAATGGTGCTTTTATTTAAGGGTTTGAAGTATATATCCTATTCCAAACCATTCTAATGGGTTGACTGCTGTATACTAAACCCACAGCTAGGATCCATGTTAAAAAGAAACTGTCAGAGGCCTTTTCCAAATCTACAGCTGCCTTGCAAGATTGCTCCCATCTTCCCTTCTATTTAATATAGCCTTGGAACCTCTTGCTCTAGCATTATGACAATCTTCAAATACAGGCTTGTCCAACCTACGGCCTGCGGGCCAAAACCCAGCCCACCAAGTGCTTTTTTCTGGCCCTCAGAAGCTTAGCAACTCTTGTGGTGCTTACACAGTGGGATTCTGCTTCACCACTGTGACTCGGATCTCTGTAAGCATGAGTCACGCAGTGCTGGAAGTTTGGGTTGATCTCACGGTTTCAAGTCTCACAAGAATTGAAACCGTGAGACCAACCCGAACTTCTGGCACCGTGTGGCTAAAGCTGGCAGAGAGCCAAGTTGTGGTGGAGAAGCAGGAATCTCACTGTTTATACTGCAGCTGAAACCAGGTGAGGGAAAGGAAACTGGGTGAAGGATGGGGTGGTTATATGAATGAGAGACTGGGTGAAGGCTGGGGGGGGGGGGGGGGGGGGGATGATGCACTGTCATATTTTGTCACTATTTGACAAAACATGTGGCAAAATACGACGGTATATGTTTTGTCCCTCCAAATTTGAAAACATATAAAATGTGGGGCCCCCCAACAGGAGAAGGTTGCAGTGGCGTAGCCACAGGTGGGCCGGGGCCCACCCATTTAGGGCTCAGGCCCACCCAACAGTAGCACATGTTTAGCAGTAGCTGGTGGGGATCCCAAGCTTGGCCAGCTGAAGACTTACCCCTGATGGTAACAAAAGTGCTACTCTCCACGATACCGGCACCTGAGCACGCTCATTTTTCAGCACATGCCTGCTGTAGTCTGACAAGGTGGAAAGAAGCATTTTCTTGTCAGTTGAGATATTATTTTGGTGGTGGTTGGGGGGGGGGGGCGGGGGACAATTGGTGCCCACCCACTTCTTGCCTAGGCCCACCCAAAATCTGTTGTCTGGCTACGCCCTTGGAAGGTTGGACAAGCCTGTTCTAATATCACAGGCATTCAGATACTCCACTTGGAAGTTAAATTGTCTTTATATGCAGATGAGCTGATGATCAACACTTTTGTAGCCTCTGTTGTAGCCTTAATGACTGATACAGACCATTCTGCAGTCATATCAGGTGCAAGATTAACTGGGAAAAATCTGAATGCCTCCCCCTGAATGATAAAATACAAAGCTCTGATATAGCCATATATCCTTTAAATAAAGAAATAGCAGCCATTCTTTTTCAAATATCTACAAATACTGAAGGAAACTATACATATGGAATGTTAAGTGCCTAAAAAATCTTATACTGTGCTGGTCCCCCTTCCATCTGACTTAGTGGGGAAGATTAGAAACTATTAAGATGGTATTGGCTTTCAAAATTATATGTTCAGTATGCTTCCTCTAATTCAGGGGTAGTAATTCTGGTCCTTGAGAGCCCCAGGCAGGTCAAGTTTTCAGGATATCTACAATGAATATGTAGAAAATATATTTACATGCACTGCCTCCCTGTTCTGCTTCTCAACATCTTTTACAAAGCATTATAATGTGTAATGATAAGATTTCTTTGGAGTGACCATCCACCACATATTGCCACTTGGAAGCTGAGTAAATTAAATGGTGTGGGGGAGTATATCTGATGTTCTCAACTATCATACTTCCTACAGAGTAGAAGGTTTCAAACTTTATCCTTAAAGTAGAAACCTACATAGCTTGTCTTGAAAAGTCCCATCTTTCTCCAGTTTCACTAAATCTTCTACCTGGCATATTGGTGTATAGTAAGAGTAACGCCTGACCTGTCATTATAGCTATGATCTCAGCTTTTCCAAAAATTGGAGGCATTTTATACGATAAATCATGTGGTTCTCTTGAGATGCTACTTATTGACTGGTGCCTAAACCAATACTGAGCCAAACAACTCTGGAGAGTTTCCATGCTCCTGCTAGCACTTCAGTGACTGCACCTTCAGCCATGCCAGCAATGAACACTTCAGGCAGCAGAGGAAGCGAAGTTTCATTGAGTCTTCTGCACAGGTTAGTTCCCCAGTAACCTGGAGCTGCCTCCTGAGTTGGATTGGAAGGGGCAGGAGGAGAGAACTTGGTGTCCTCTCTGCACCTATCAAAGGGATCTCCACTTGCGGTTTCCTTTCACCAGATGGTCAGCGAGAAAGTGGTGTTTCAGGATCAATGGCAACCAACTGTGAGTAGCCCCACTTCAGTGGGAGAGAGGAGAACTCCTATATTTGCTTTGTAATGGTTGCAACCCCCCCCCCCCCCCCCCCAGTAGTCACAATGGTCACCTTGTAGGACGCTATGCAGCTTCTTAACTCTTCCTTATTGTCAGTGGCAAGTTTTGTGGGAGATTGTCTTTCCAAGGTTTTTTAGCATTAGACATTTCTCAGCAGCTAGAACAAGCTAGTAGAATAAATTCTTTGAAAGGCAACCAGATATATTGCACAAATATATACTTGAGGTGTTGAAAATAGCAGGTTCTTTGCCACCGATTGTAAGGACCCAGTATTTGACCCTGTCTTCTCAATCTCACTCTGATTTTGTTTGAGAAAAGATCAATCAGTACTAAACATTACTGAGTTCTTGTAATCCTCTTTGGAGATGGTGACCAAAAAACTACCCTTTAGCAACTTCTGCTCTTGAAATGGCCAAACCTTGGTTCTTAAATCTTATTTTCATGTTATGGATGAAAAGTTTTTTGGCTCAAAAATTAGAGTATTTCCAGATTTATCTATAATTAACCAGAAATGACACCAGGCATTCCTTTCACAGTAATTAGTGCTAATGCTATACTGGATGGCCTTTCTAGTATTACTTTAAAGAAACTTCAAACCCTTCAAAATACAGCAATCCAGGTATTAGGGAGAGCAGTTAGAACTGATCATATTACTCTGCTCTATGTATATTATGATTGGTTTCCAGTTCAATATAAAATTAAATTCAAAATACTGGTACTGACACACAGGGTGTATTACGGGGAGGCTCCACCAATGCTTGCTGACTTGTTAATACCATACTTGCCTGAAATAAATTTGCATTCTTTAGATATATTGCAATTGATGATACCTGGTGTGTGTGAGGCTCACTTTATGGTTACGAGGAAGGTTGAATTTTTTGCTGCAGCCCCAGTACTATGAAATGCTCTATCTTCTACCCTATGGGCTGAAAAATCAATGTCTCGGTTTAAGTGTCATCTTAAACTGCATTATTGTACTACTAATGCAACCAAACCCGTTTCGTCAAAAATGAAACGGGCCCTAGGAAGGCTCTCGTCTAACTGATTTCTCCTCTCTCCCCTCTCCCCTCCATGTCCCGCAATTCTTCCCTCCCCTCCATGTCCTGCGATTCTTCCCTCCCCTCCGTGTCCTGCGATTCTGACCTCCCCTCCGTGTGCAGCGATTCTCCTCTGCCCTGCCATCCCCTCCCATGTGCCGTGATTCTCCCCTCTCCTCCCATCCCCTCCATGTCCAGCAATTCTCCTCTGCCCTCCCCTCCGTATCCCAGGATTCTGCCCTCCCCTCCATGTCCAGTGATTGTCCTCTGCCCTGGCCTCCCCTCCGTGTCCCGCGATTCTGGCCTCCCCTCGATGAACAGCGATTCTCCTCTGCCCTGCCCTCCATTCCGTGTCCCGCGATTCTCCTCTGCCCTGCCCTCCCATCCCATCCATGTCCCACGATTCTCTCCTCTCCTCCCATCCATCGATTCTCCTCTGCCCTGCCCTCCCCTCAATGTCCCGCGATTCTGTCCTCCCCTCCATGTCCAGCGATTGTCCTGTGCCCTGCCCTCCCATCCATTTGTAACATCCTGACGTCAGCTTGCCTCCAGCGTTCCCTTCCCTCTCACTGTTTCACCCTCCTCTGACGTCATTTTGTCTTTACGCGAGGGCGAGACAGTGAGAGGGAAGGAAACGCTGGAGGCTTGCTGACGTCAGGATGTTATGAACCCAGACAGCCAGCTAGCCATAGAACGTTGAGGTACAAATTATTATAGTTACAGTTTATTAAATTTGTTATACCACCTGGAAGTAAGACAAGCAAACAGTGGAAGAGCAACAAGCTGCTATTAGCATAGAGATGGGCCTTTGAACATCAGCATGCTCATGCATAAGGCTTCCGCTTTCCCACTTCTTCCCACAGGAAGTTTTCATCTGAAATGGTGGGACCTGGCAGGCTATAAGCATGCATGGTGCCAAAGGTCTGCCACAGCACGGGGTTTCTTTTTGTGGCTCCAGAGGAAGCTGGAGGTAGGATGAAGAAAGAAGCAGCAATCACAAGGGAAGAGGAAGTGAGGGAAGATTCTAGACACTTTTTTTAGGAGGGGGAGGTAGGAAAGGAAAATATATATTGGAAACCAGTGGGGGTAGGGAAGGGAAGATGCTGGACTATAGGGGAGTAGGGAAGAGAAAAGGAGATGCTGAATTACAGGTGTGGGGATAGGACCTTCAGCTGCCTTTGTATGGGGGAGGGGCATGGATGGCGGTCCATCTAGGGTGTCAGATACCCTTGTGCTGGCCCCGATTATGGGCAGGGGAGCTGCTGGGCTGATTATGACTGTTTTGTTTAATTTTTTAATTCTTGTTTGGGGGAGGGGGCTATGGGCCTGAAATATAATTAAAGAACGTATACAGTCAAAGGTCCACCAAAGGCTAATGCAAAATACCCTGCATTGTTCTATATATGTAGTGTGTCCACATGAATACAGCAGACTGGTTTGCTTTAGCTACATACTAAGTTGGGCAGTGGTACACAGCTTTATAGAATCTGTTTCTTATACAGAAAGAAGCAGAAAAAATTGTTGTATTTAGCTAATCAAACTATTAAATGTGCTTTGATTGATATCCCTGGTAATGCTGTAAAAGAAGGTAAAGTGGTTTGAAAAGAACGTCATGGACAGGTCATTGAAGACAATAACTGTAGATAAAGAATCAAGCTTTAGCTTATATGTAAAGAGCAGCATTTTAACCTTCTTCATGCTAACATTAGCGGGGTGGGTCCAGGTATAAAGCTTCTACTACTTCTTATTTCTATAGCACTACTAGACGTACGCAGTGCTGTACACTTGAACATGAAGAGACAGTCCCTGCTCGACAGAGCTTACAATCTAATCAGGACAGACAAACAGGACAAATAAGGGAAATACTTAAGGTGGGAATGATACAACAGACATGGATACTAAACAAGTGAATAGGCGTTAGGAAATCAAAGCAGCCTCAAAAAGGTGGACTTTTAGCCTAGATTTGAAGACGGCCAGAGATGGAGCTTGACATACTGACTCAGGAAGTCTATTCCAGGCGTACGGTGCAGCAAGATAATAGGAACGGAGTTTGGAGTTGGCAATGGAGAAGGGTACAGATAAGAGAGATTTACCCAACATTACTGCCTCTATTTAACATTTTTTACACATGACTGAATAGATCTACATTCCTGATCAGACCAAGCATGCCACCTGTTTACATCCTCCATGGTCTTTGTGCATAGACAAAGCCTTTCTTCTCTCCCTGCTGTATACCTCTCGATGCTTTGGATCTTTATTCCACTGCTGCTTTTCCCCTATCACAGTGGCTTCATGTTAAACTAATGTAATAACAATTAATAGAAAATCCCAGAGTACAAAATTATTTCTCCATTGACACTGATGGACTGGAATGAAATGGCCATAACTTAAGTTTTTGGTATCAGAAAATGAACTGCAAAATCTGTAAAAAAAAAAAAAAAATCCTATGTGCAGAACCCTATGAGGTACCAACTCCACAAAAAAAAAAAAAAAAAAAAAAAATTAAGTTAAAAAAAGTGGCTTCTCAGGGGGCAGGCATGTTGAAATCAATCCATATGGTCCAGCCTGATTTCCTCAGAGTGATTAGGGTGCTTGGATCCAAAAAGGGACATCCCACCCTAAGCCTGCTGGCTTTTATCCTGAGGCCCCAAATGGGCTGTAAACTGTTAATTGTGGTCTTCCAGCAGTAAAATGGTGACTCAGTTGACCCAGGCTTTCAAAGCTCCTCTGCCTCATTCTCACAAGTGCTGTTCTCCTGCACTGCTAGTTTCATGGCCCAAGATAGACCCATGCCATTGCTACTGTGGGAGGACGGGAGGAGGGAGCCTAGCCTAGATCATCCTGCTCTGCACTTTTTGCCTCTTTCTCTAGCAGGCATGGAGCCCAAAACTGAATCACATCATTACTCCTAAAAGCAAAGACAGGCCCAGATAGACCTGCCCTTCATTCTTGTTCTTTGGAGAGTGGTGTCTAAAATTGACCGCACCTGTGACAATGGGGCAAGATCCAGATCTGCCAGCTGCATGGGGAAAGGAACCCCAGGCTGCATTCTGCTTACTTTGCTCCAGACTAGATCTCACCATGATGCTGCCTATCCTCTAAATATTTTCAAAATAACTTTATTGTGGGTGGGTAAGTCAGTCTTTGTACCAGCAGCAGCGCTCATCCCCAAATTTACTGCTTTCAGGCTATTGCCCTAATGGCCTAGCCTTTCTTAGGGCCCTGGATCTGACAGTATCAGCAATTAAAATGCTTTCATTGCCATTGCTCTGTCCTGTCCAGCAGAGCAGTGCTGCACAAACTTGTCTTTTCTGTTACTGGTTTTTTAACATCTCCTGGCAGCCAACCTGCCCAGAGAAAAGTGGCCAGACCAGCTGAAAACTGGTCAGTTGGCAACTAAATTGCTTAACTACAGAGTTATGCAACTAGATCCTGCAGGGTGAAAACTTAAGAGTGACTAAATCTAGCTGCTTAATATCACCAGTTTTAGCCACTCAAAAAGTGGGTAGCCCTGGAGGTACTTGATGATTACCATTTCCTCCCACAGCATTTTGATAATTGACTCAGCCTCCCTCCAGTCCAATGATAAACATCTCACCACCTATAAAGTTCTGTTTCCTAATGATGAGGTCACTCCCTCTAGCTCCCATGGTACCTTGATCAAAGATAGGACCCTCCCTCCTGGAGACAGATTTCTCTTCTTCCAGCCTCTTTGAAACTCAGTGAAGAATTATGTATCTGCTTACCTCCAAGATGGAGCCTTTGGTTGACGTTCAGGAAGGACCTGGCTTTCAGGTAAGGAGAGGTGGGGATGGGGTAAGATCTACCCTCTTGTAGATAGGAAAGGATTCTCAAGTTCATGTTCAGGAAGCTGCTAAGTGGCTAGTTAGCCAACTATTTAGGTGATTTTTTTTATCCACTATCTAAATCAGAATAAAATTTACATGAATGTTGCCAGTTATTACATTGCCAGCTATTTGACCACTAAGCAAAGTATCAAAATGTTACCTCACTGTCTATTTCTATGCTTTAGTGAAAGAATGGGAACCATTAGGTATATATGCACTCCTGTCTGCTCACACATACCGGTCCTTGTTCATGACACAGAAGGAAAAAGGAAAGCTGGCAGCAATCTTCTCAAACTCCTCTTGAGAAATATATCCATCTTGATCATTGTCATAGTTCTTGAAGACCGACTGAGAAAGGAAGAAGAAAAGGTGAATAGGAAATTTTAAAAATCAGGAACAGCAGGAACTATGCCAAAAATTCACTCCTTCACTCAGACATTGCTCCCCTACATTCTTTGTTTAACAGATATAGGAATAAAGAGCATCGTTATAGTCCTTTTATCTCTAGGCATCAGTTGCTACAGGGAATGAAGATCAGCTCCAGAAATATCTGTCCCTTCTATCTCATTGCATCACACTACAGAGAATAAAGATTATACTCTAGATATTTCTATTGCATCTATCTAAGTGTATAACTTGCTGCAGAGAATTAGGATCATCCCCAGGTGTTTCTTTGCTTTCCATGTCAAATTGCAGGAAAAGTAAAATTGCTTACCTGTAATAGATGCCTCTGATGAAAACAATTCAATCACAAATGGTTTTTTTTTGACCCATGCACAAAAATTTGAACATGCATTTTTATAGAATAGTGCTTAGCAAGATCTGCTCATAAATTCTAATTATTGCCGATAATTGATCATTAGCGCCCAATTATCAGTGCTAATTGGTTAGTCGCTCAATTAAATTGTGTGTGCAAATTGGGCATGCTCCCAAATTTGCATTCACAATTTTGAGCGCCATATATAGAATCCAGGGCAGTATGTAAAAGCAATAGAGCCATCCACTCCCTATCTTCCCTAAGAAAGCACATTGAAACAAGGTCCAACCAGAATGAAGTTGCCCTCACCTTCATCAATTTGATCACTGACTGATAATAGATAATAGTCCAACTCCTCAGTTACCTCTTCCAGAGTGAGGCCTCTCCCTATTCGCTCCTAATATCACCAGGCTTCTTAATAAAAAACTGAATTATTCTGCTGTCAGTTTCAACTCCATTTCTGAAACCGATTCTACCTGTGTAATTACATTTTTTAAAATAAGCCAAGCAAGTTTGGGATCTGCTACTCTCAGCATAAGACATAAGAATTGCAACACTGGGTCAGACCAAAGGGGCATCTGGTCCAGTATCCTATTTCTAATAGTGGCCAAGCCAGGTCACACATATCTGGCAATATCCAAAAATGTATCAAGATTCCATGCTACCTACCCCCCAGGGATAAGCAGTGGCTTTCACCTAATCAACCTTAATGTAACCCTGGTCTCACCACATGGTTCCAGGCACCAGCTAGTTCTTTTGATCAGCACCTGAAGCAGAGTCACTACAAAAGTTTTATTTTTTTCTGAGCTGGGCGCAGGCGGGCTTGATCCTGGTAGGATGTAGGGTTGTGTAGTCAGGTCCCTCATCCAGGACCTGGCTGGGGCTGACTCTGCTTAGCTTCCTCTGATGAGCAGATCTGCCACGTTCTAGACTTTACTTGACTCTCTCTCCAGCTCTAGTCCTTCCTGTAGAGGATAGCTGTTCTTGCTACCTTCACGATTATCTTCTTCAAAAAGGCACGCCAAAGGCAAGACTTCTTATAAATAAAGGCTTTATTTAATCAATACTTAATCAACTGATAGCAAACAGCAACAACATCCTACTGCTACAATTCGACATGTCAAGCGCATTTGACATGGTTGACCATGGAATTTTACTACACATCCTCGAATACTTCGGAATCGGAGGTAATGTTCTCAATTGGTTCAAGGGGTTCCTAACCTCACACTCTTATCAAGTGACATCAAATTCGACCACATCAGCTACATGGACACCTGAATGCGGAGTTCCACAGGGTTCCCCCCTTTCACCAACCATATTCAACCTAATGATGACACCCTTGGCCAAACTACTATCGAATCAGAACCTAAACCCATATATATACGCTGATGACGTAACGATCTTCATCCCATTCAAACAGGATCTAAGAGAAATCTCCAACGAAATCACGCAAAGCATGCACATCATGAACTCCTGGGCAGATACATTTCAGTTTAAACTGAATGCAGAGAAAACCCAATGTCTAGTACTCACCTCGCAATACAATAAGAATAAATTCACTACTATTAACACACCGAAACTAAATCTACCAGTCTCGAACACCCTAAAAATTCTTGGAGTCACCATCGATCGACACCTAACTCTTGAGAATCATGCGAAAAACACAACTAAAAAGATGTTTCATTCAATGTGAAAACTAAAAAGAATTAGAGCATTTTTCCCAAGGACTGTCTTCCGCAATCTCGTACAATCATTGGTACTCAGTCATCTGGACTACTGCAACTCACTCTACGCCGGTTGCAAAGAGCAAATACTTAAAAAGCTCCAAACGGCCCAGAACACGGCAGCCAGATTTCAGCTCATCAAAATACGAAAGAGCGAAACCCCTACGAGAAAAACTACACTGGCTTCCACTAAAAGAACACATCACAATCAAACTCTGCACCCTAGTCCATAAAATAATCCATGGTAACGCTCCTGCCTACATGTCAGACCTAATAGAATTACCACCAAGGAATGCAAAAAAATCTTCTCGCACCTTCCTTAATCTTCATCCTCCCAAGTGTAAAGGTCTGAAATACAAATTGATGCATGCATCTACCTTCTCCTATTCGAGCACACAACTATGGAACGCGTTGCCACGGAACCTGAAAACGACTTATGAACTGACCAATTTCCGAAAATTACTGAAAACCTATCTCTTCGACAAGATATATCACAAAGATCAACTTGAGTAACTTCATAACCTCTAAAACTTCCAGAATTGTCTTATAATATCTGCTGCTTAATACTATTATTTATTTCATCACCATGTAACACTTAATCCTCTGTAACCAAATGCATATCCTCTTCCACTTCCAATATCCATGATGAATTGTAAGCCACATTGAGCCTGCAAAAAGGTGGGATAATGTGGGATACAAATGCAATAAATAAAATAAATACTGTTTATAGTTCCACAGTAGACTTCCTTTTCTCCCCTCAGTCCTGCACACAGCTGAAGGAAGCTTCACCGTGTCTTCCTTTCAGACACTGGTTTAAAGCTCACAGCGGTTAATATGGTTTCCCTCTTCTCTACAACACCGGTGTATTTCTTCACATAGTCACAGTTCATCTAACAAACAGAATCTCTTTCATTTCCTTCACGCTGGTGTTTAAACTTGACAACACCCTTTTCTATTCTCTGAGGCAAATTACCTGATACACTTTTCCCACAGGGTTTTTCCCCATTGCCTCAACCTTTTCCCTCCAGCCTTCCACAACTGATTCAGTGTGACCGCCAGCAAACCTCTCACTGTCTTCTCCTCAGTTTGAGCCAGAGCTGCAATCTCCATACCCTCTTCCTCCAGCTCCTCCGCTACTTCCATTTTATCACAATCCCCAGCCTCCTCCTCCCCTGGCTCTCCCACCTGTTCCTTATCACATTCATCAGAAATCATTTCCCAATCCTCTTCCCCGCCCCCCAGCTCCTGTGTAACTTGCCTAGGAAGAGAGGATTCTTGGGATTGGTAGTTTCTCCCACTTTTCACTACTCTGGTTGGTCTTTCGGCCACCAGGGGGCAAACTCTCTGTGTACTGGGAACTTGGTACTGAAACTTTCTCTTTCTGTAGCTCCCTGCCTCCTTGAGCCCCTGTTCCCGTGTTTTTTTAGCCCAACCTTTGCCTGCCCCCTTACAGTTGTAAGCCACACTTTTATTTATATTTCCTTCACTCTCACTCGAAAGAAATTCTCCACTCCAGGGTTCATGAAACAAATGCAAAAGTTTACTGGAATGCTGCAACAGGCAGACATCCAAACTTCATACTTTCTGGTAACAAAACAGTTTCTTTTATATCGAACAGTTCAATTTGCTGCAAGGTTTTTGTGCCAGTCCAAGACTATTAGTAAAAATACTATTCACTAAGTTAGTAGTCTCTTATAATTCTAGGGTATTAACATATTTACAGCTCCACCAGTCCAATACCCATCCTTTTGGGCAGAATAATCCAAGGCTGTGCTTGAAGCATTTTATTGCAACAAACTGTCATGGCTGCCAGACTTACTCAGGATCAGACCTCCCTGTCTGTCCTCTCCTCCAGAGGTGCACTTCTTCGAGTTGCTGCCTTTTGTACCAAACAGGCTTTTTCCTGTTCTGCTCCCAGACTGGGTTAACTCTTCTACTCACTCAGAGCACTCCTCTCTCTCCAGTTCCTCCCTACCACAGTTTGTGGCTGCTGGGGTTGCCACGTTTCTGTCAAAGTTCAGGTCTGGCTCCCACGAAACCTCAGCAAAGCTTGTAAGTCTTAACAAAAACACAAAGATTGGCTTACCTCGGCCAGATCACAGCAGTTAGATGTATTCAGTCAGGGCATACACTGGGGCCTCTGTTCTTCCTCTCCTGGGCCTCCTTAACTTCCGCCTCTCCTTGTCTTTTGAACTTCCTGGTAGTGACTCTGCCCCACCCAACTTACTTCCTCCTGGGATGGGACCTGCTCTCTTAAGGTGGCCCAGGCTACTTAAACAGGGACTTGCCCCATCCTTGGCCACCTTTAAATCTAGACTGAAAGCCCACCTCTTTAACATTGCTTTTGACTCGTAACCACTTGTAACCACTCGCCTCCACCTACCTTCCAGTACACATTAATTGATTTGATTACTTTATTTTTTTGTCTATTAGATTGTAAGCTCTTTGAGCAGGGACTGTCTTTCTTCTATGTTTGTGCAGCGCTGCGTACGCCTTGTAGCACTATAGAAATGCTAAATAGTAGTAGTAGTAGTAGTAGTAGACTTCTCTTAAGGGTGAGGGGCAATGTCCTATAAACCCTGTCACAGATCCTCACATGTACTTTGCCTTCCATGACCAGTCCTCACCCTTTTTTTGCATGTATACTATAGAACTGATATTCAAAGTGATTTAAACAGCCAGTAATGGTTCCTGGCCATTTAAATCACTTGTCCATGGGAATATTCAGCAACACAACCAGACAGTGCCGCTGAAAAATGCATTGTTCGCACCAAAGCCGCAACTGGTTACTTATGGGTGCTCTGGGGGCAGAATCGGCATGCAGCTGATTAAGTGCCAATATTCAATCCTTAACAGGCTAAGCTAACTGCATAAAACAGTTCTATCTTTATCTGGTTCATCATAGCCAGTTAAGTTCTGAATATCACACTTAAAATGCTATGTTTTAGCTGGCCTTGTATGCCTAGCTATTCAATGCTGGTGCCTGGACATGGCCTGCCACTGACTATCTGCGAATAAAGCCAAAACGCTGACAGCCACCAGTTGAATATCATGCCCTACATTTTTACCTACACCAGAGAAGGAGTTTTTATGCTTCCCAAATAAAAAGTTTATTATTGGGCCTCTTATTTATTACTTTATTACTCGCTTTTCCCTTTCTTTCCTTCAAAGCAGCATAGGATGAGAAACAAATATTCGATATAATGTAGCATGATAGGCCAACCTTGCTACTCTTTCTCATGCAATAAACTTTGTCTCATCATCTCTGGCATATTATACGCATGTCTAGTTCTTCTGATGCTACTTACATCTACCATCCTTTGCACGTGCTTACTGATGATCTTAGGATCTGGTTTTGGAGCTACTCCTGAAGTCCAGTCTGCCACCACAGGTGATTTGGAAGGAGTCACAGGCTAACCAGAAAAGAACAGGAAACATGAATTATATCAGCAATATACCTGTTCAGAATATCCACAGCTACTGTGTCTCTACGAAGCCAGAAGAAAAAGCATGTGGCTATGTTTATGGTATCTGTGCATAGGTGTTTCTGGGGGGTAGGTTGGATGAAGCAGGGTGTAGCTGTAATGTACATGTATATTTTATAAAATTATGTTCACCAAATTCCAGAGATCAAACCTGATATTGTAGCTCTTAACTATACAATTTCTTGTCATTCTTTAGTTTGTTTATTTTCTTCAGGACCTCAGCAGTGATACTCAGTGGTTTTGCAAATTTCATACCACTGTGATTTACTCGTCCACTTCATCATTGGTCCTTTATCATTGCCTTAAAAATTCTTACTTAATTTATAACTAAATATTTTGATACTCATCTGCAACACATGCAACTTTACTCATTTATTGGCTGGGGGTGGGGGGTGGAGGTCACTCTTCCAACCTGACTCATGTTTTGTTGTATGCTGTCTCAAGAAAAAAACTCCCATTTATTTAGCCTGACCCAGTTGTGGAGTCGGTAAGATGGCTCAGGCTAAACAAATGGGGTTTTTTCCTTGAGACAGCATATATATAGCGAAACATGAGTCATGTCGGAAGAGTGACCCCCTCCCCCGAGCCAACAAATGAGCGAAGTTGCATGTGTATTTAGTTATAAATTAAGAATTTTTAAGGCAATGATGAAGGGCCGATGACGAAGTAAGCAAATAAATCACGGTTGTATGAGATTTGGAAAACCACAGAGTATCATCGCTGAGGTCCTGAAGAAAATAAATAAACTAAAGAATTAAAAAAATTATATAGTTAAGAGCTTCGACATCAGGTTTGATCTGTGGACTGTGATGAATGTTTCTTGATAATTTGCACTCCTGACACAAGTTATTAATCGTTGTAGGAGTAAGAGTTATTTTATGTTTAAATCATTTTTATTAAAAACAAACTTCAACATTTAGACAGAACACAACTTGCAGAAGAGTAAATATATGTCAAATGAAGATACAATTTGATGTCATTTATCAAAATTATTATCTTCAATTCCCATTACTACCGCCTAACCTACCAATCCCCCCTCTATAATTTCAAAGATTCTATATATCGCACCTAGCATTCCACACTTAAATCTAAGCATATTCCATAACAATGCGCATAACTTAATGGCTTAACAAGCCAACCAGTGTTGTTAAAAGCAATTAACAAGCAATAATGAGCACTAATTGGCAATAATTAAAATTTACACGCACTCACTAAGCGCATGCTGTAATGAACTCACTAAGCACATGCTGTAATGAACTATGCCTAAATTCTAAGCCAAGCAGTTCAAAAGGGGCATGGCTATGGGCGGGGAAATAGGCGTTCCCAAATTTACGTGCACCATTAAAGAATATGGCCCAGTCCACGTAAAATATTTTCGTTAGTGTAAATGGGAGGCGCGTAGTTTTAGGTGCTGAGCTATCAACTAAGTATATTCTATTCTATATACCGCACATAAATATAGAATATGCTTAGGCAAAAATGATTTCCGCGTGGATTTTCCAAGCACCACATATACAATATCCCCCAGTACGTGCACATATTTCTCTGGAGCAGGTGTAAATTTGTTCATGAGAATATTTGTAGATGTCTATTTTATAGAAGGCAAAAAAGTGTTCATTTTGCCTTTATAAAGGATATAAAATTGACAATTTAGGCACCCTATTATAAAATTAGAACTTTACATCCATTTTTCATATAAACCATATATGACCCTATGAGACAAAGCTACAGATGTTTGGACTCTTCAGGTTGGAAAAGAGACAGCTGAGGGGGAGATATGATAGAGGTCTACACAATTCTAACTGGAGTGGAATGGATACACAATAATCAATTGTTTGCTCTTTTCAAAAACTATAAAGACTAAGAGATACACCATGAAGCTAAAAAATACTACATTTAAAACAAAAAGGAGAAAAAAATGTCATTCAATGCATAGCTATGTTTTGGAATTTTTGCTGGCGGATGTGGTAGAAGCAGTTCACCTAGCTAAGTTTTGAAAGGTTTGTACAACTTCCTGGACAACAATTCAATAAACTGGGAGAAACTATTGCTTATCCTTGGGGGGGTAAGTAACAAGGAATCTAACTACCTTTTGGTTCCTTCCAGGTACTTGTGACCTGATTGGTTACTATTAGAAACACGATACTGGGCTTAAGAACCTGTACATAAAACTTGCATAGGAATGGCTTCTAGAAGCATTGCATGGAATATAGGGGTAACTTCATAAAGCTTTTTCCACTCCTAAAGCCTGTTTTACTCAAAGAAAAGGGTTTCAATAAAATTGGACAGTCACATACACTCACAAAAGTAGGTGCACGGAAAAAGTTGTGATGTACATGCATAGAATACCCACATTCTTCAAAGCAGGTGAAAATTTATATATCAACATTTGTGAGCATTGGAGCTGGATCTGAAAGCCTATATTGTACAAGCACCTTAACAAAATAAGTAAGTTTTGGAGTTCTCACCTAGTTGTTATATTATTACCTCCATATGTTGGTAAAAGTATGCACATAGAGCTTATTTAAACATACATTTACCTAAACCAAGCAAAGACATCTGTAAACGTGGACTGGGAGGATAGACTTAGCCTTTATCTGAGAGCAGGCTTTTTCTGAGGGGGTACTTGGGGATACTGAGTACCAGCACCTTTTCCATTGTCTGCTAAAATTGACCCATGGTCTCCAAGTTTTAATGAAACAGCTCAGGCTCTACACACCAATTCTGCCTTGTCATAGATTCTGTGACTGGTTGCAGGGAGCCTGGCTATTGTGGGGTGGGTCCCTCAGTGAGGGTGGCCTGGCATTTGAGTACCAGAACCTTTTTCGCTAGAAAAAAACGCACTGTCCGAGAGATTCTATATATCACACCAAGGTTTCCATGTGGAAATTGAAGCATATTCCATAACAATGCACATAAGCAAATTGGTTAACAAGCTAAACAGCGCTGATAATTGGATGTTAACAACCAATTATCAGCAGGAAAAGGATCTAGGTGTCATCACTGACAATCTGTTGAAACCCTCTGCTCAGTGTGCAGCAGTGGCAAAGAAAGCAAACAGAATGTTAGGTATTATTAGGAAAGGAATAGAAAACAAAAATGAAGATGTATAATGCATTTGTATTGCTCCATGGTGCAACTGTACCTCGAATACTGTGTGGCGTTCTGGTCGCTGCATCTCAAAAAAGATAAAGTGGAACTAGAAAAGGTAGAGAAGGGTGACGTAAATGATAAAGGGGATGGGACAATTTCCCTATGAGGAAAGGCTGAAGCGGCTAGGGCTGTTCAGCTTGGAGAAAAGATGGCTGAGGGGAGATATGATAGAGGTCTTTAAAATAATGAGTGGAGTGGAATGGGTAGATGTGCATTGCTTGTTTACTCTTTCCAAAAATATTAGGACTAGGGGGAAATCAATGAAGCTACAAAGTAGTAAATTTAAAACAAATCAGAGAAACTATTTCTTCACTTAACGTGTCATTAAACTCTGGTATTCATTGTCAGAGAATGTGATAAAAGCAGTTAGTTTAGCAGAGTTTTAAAAAAGTTTGGTTATCTTCCTAAAAGAAAAGTTCACAAGCCATTATTAAGATGGACTTGGGAAAATCCACTGCTTATTTCTAGGATAAGCAGTATAAAATGTATTGTACTGTTTTGGGATCTTGCCAGGTACTTTTGACCTGTTCTAGTATTTTGTCACAATGTCCTGTCCAATTCACCATTTTGAAGTATGTAGTGGCCTGAATGCAGGAATATTTCCCTTGATGCAGCTAAACAAAACAGGGCTCCCTATCGGGCTTCATGGAGTGACTGCAGAAGTTGATGTGGTGACTGAGCAGATAGTACTGTTTAAATTTATATATTGAAGAATCTGCAATGTTAGGAGTTATTCCTGTTTCATTAGACTACAGCAGCACCATTTTCTGTTTGTTCTTGCTAATGTAGAGGTTTTTTTCACCCATGATGGATGTTTCCCTTAGCTCTATATATACATGAGGAGTGTGGCAGTTCACTGAGGTCTATTTTTCATCACTTTTTTTCTTATTTGGCATTCACAACATATTGTGTACAGACAGAAGGGGTGCTGGTTGGTCTTTTTGGAAACTTAACGGTTGATTAATTTGCATTATTGGAGTTTCCAGCTCTGGTGATTTATTTGTCTTCAAAGTTATTTAGGCCATGCTCCATGTGGCCAATTCTATTCCAATACCTATCTAATGTAATAATTCACATCTCCAACGTTCTGAAGCTGATTCCGTGGCAGTGAAGCCTTGTAGTGTTCTTGGGTTCATAATCGCCCACGGAAAGAAACGCGACGTCAGAAGGAGAAGGGACCAACCACAGGCCTTGTGCTCTCTCTCAGTGTCCCGCCCTCGGAGGGAAGGGAAGGCTGCATATAATATTCACCCACCGGAAGTTCGTTCCCTCCCTCCGAGTTCCAAGGTTGTCGTCCGTCCCCCCTCCCTCCCAGTTCCAGCATCCCCCCTCCCAACTTCCCAATTCCAGGGTCCCCCCCTCCCTCCCTCCCAGTTCCAGGGTCGTCATCCATCCCTCCCTTCCAGTTACAGGCCCTCCGAATTTTAAAAGTCATCCTGACTTACCTCGCGCGATAAAAAGTATGCAGGCTCGGCACTTCAGTTTTCCCTTCTCTTTCTCTCAGCTCTGGTCCCACCCTTGCGGAAACAGGAAATGAAGGTGGGACCAGAGCTGAGTGACAGAGAAGGAAAAGCTGAAGTAAGTGCTGAGCCTGCATGCTTTTTACTGCTGCTGCCGGCCGCCATAACCCCGACGAGGTAAGTCAGGATGACTTTTAAAATTCGGAGGGAGGGGGCCTGGAACTGGAAGGGAGGAAGGGACAACGACCCTGGAACTTGGAGGGAGGGACGATGACCCTGGAACTGAGCAGGGAGGCAGCACCCTGGAACTGGGAGGGAGGGGGACGCTGGAACTTCCCTTAAAAACATTAATGGCAGAAGGTGATTACCTTGCTAGCGCCCGTTTCATTTCAATGAGAAACGAGTTTAGGCTCTCAGTAACAAATGTGGCAGTGCTTTTTATTTCTGGCAATTGTGCTGCATGACAGGCTTAGAACAATTTCTTTTTCCCTTAATTCAGTTTTTTCAGTTCCTTGCTACAAGGAAAAGAAATTCACAAGCACTAAGATTGCTCTTACCTGTGCCCTGTGGATCCGTGGCTCTCGAGCATAGGAAAGCTCGTAAATTTCATCTTCAGTGTAGAACAGGTCGAGGGAAAACTGCAAAGAAGAGGAAAAGCATCTATAAACAAGTTTGTATACACATGTTGCTCATTTCTCACTCTGAGAGAAACGCAAGATGTTTAGCCCTGAAGGAGGATGCTGTGAAGAAAATCCGATAGTCTGATTAGCTTCTCAATGAGCGAGCACATTTTTGGCAGACACAAAAGGATGGGAATCCTTTGGGCTAGGACATCTAAAAACAAGTGTTGAAGCTGGATACAGTAGTATGGTAAGAAAGAAGAAATGTCTGTTCCTAGAGAACTAATAATTGGGACTGTGCATGTGCACGAGCGTGTGAGTGTTACAGTGATCTCAAATAGTGGTGTGAAGTATGAGGGCACATAGACTGAGAATTCCTGTTTTCCCTCCCCATTGTATGCCTGGAGATTTCCCTAAGAAAAGCAGGAATGTGTCTCCGCAAATGCAAAGGGATAAAACATGGAACCATCTTGTAATGTTATGTGTCGTACAATGAAACTGAGACATTCTCCCTGACTCCCCTTTCACCCAGACAAATTAAAGTATAAGAGCTGAGAAAGATCCCTCTCCCTAAAAATCATAGAGTAAGAAATGAGACGGTGACCTCCTCCCCTCGTTACAGCTACATTGTAAAAGTCAATACCAAGAAAGTCTTTCAATTACACTGTTAGTGTAGTAGCTCAATGTCCCATCTCACCGTGAGCAGATGCACCAGGTCTTGGTTGACTTCTAGAGAGGGTACCACCTGCTGCAGCTGGATGAGGTCATTTATGTGGATGTAGAGGGCATACAGCTTAGGCACATTCAAGATTTTGTCTTCTAGATAATTGGGCAGGGCCTCATGCAGTGAGATCAGATCCTTCAGGTGCACACCCAAGATAGGGATCTTGAAGCTACTGCATTCACTCCACACTCTCCGATAGTTATCATAGTTTCTGCTGGAGGACAGTAACTCGGTCATCTCATTCAGCACCTGAGAAACAAATCAAGGAAAGTTTTTAAAAAGAGTAAGAACAAAAGTTCCCTTACCATTTGCACCCTAAAGTTAGGTAGAGGCTCAGGGAGTTGGTGTCTCAAAAGAATACTTAACAGAGAAACAAGATAAAGGAAAGGGGTTTCACATTAAGTTTAAAAAGAGCAAGTGAAAGTGTAACTATCAGTGAGTAAAATAAATTGCTACTATCTAAGGGGTCCTTTTACTAAGCCATGTAGGCGCCTAATTGCGCCCAGCGCACACCAATTCTGAACTACCGCCCGGCTACCGCATGGCTCGGGTGGTAATTTCATTTTTTACGACCGACGGAAAATATATTTTATTTTCCAGTGTGGAGTGCTAACCGGGTGGTAATCGGCATTGTATGCGCACTGACCATTACCGCCCAGTTAATGAACGAAACCTTACCGCTAAGTGAATGGGTGGCGGTAAGGTCTCAGGCCCAAAATGGACACGTGCCAATTTTCATTTTGCCGCATGTTCATTTTCGGCCAAAAAAAGGCTTCTTTTTGTAGGTGCGCTAAAAAATGGACCTGCACGCGTCCAATACACGCGTCTACACCAGCGCAGGCCACCTTTTGGCGCACCTTAGCAAAAGGACCCCTAAGTAAACCCAGTGACCCAGCGCAGTACTGTTCACTAATCCCTCAGAACTGAGCTGAAGAGAGTAGATGTCCTTGATAAATTATATGTATGTGTGTTCCCTTAGGAGACACTTCCTCAAAAACACCACAAGCATGGTTTCTTTTGTGCTGCTCTAATCAATCCCTCGTCACCCCACCCAAATAAACAAGAGAAAAGAAATATTTACAGCTAGAGATACATATTTGTATTTGATTCGATCCCGAATACATTATTTGTATTCGGCCGAATAATGATTTAATTTCAAACATGAATAATCCGGAGCACTACTGTGCTAAATCCTATTGAAATAAACACTTGATCTCTGATTTCACATTGCTTCCTTTATTATAGTAAAGCCCAATGCCCATTATTCGTATTTGGATGAATAGTAAAATATGCTATTCGGTACAGCTCTATTTACAGCATTTATGTTACAAATGCAAAGTACAGATCACAATACAAGAACAGGCTAGTGCTTGTGCTAATTCTTACATGCAAATGACATGAGCTATTCAAATTTGTGCCCAGTGCAATACATTGTCACCCCTTAGTGGTGAATCCACATATGGCAGGGTGAAAAAGGTCTGCATGGACTTGTTTCTGTGAGGCTCACGCCTTGAATATTATTATGCTCAAACAAAGAGAGCAATCCAAAGAACACATTCTAATAAGACACTAATTATTACAAAAATCACTGTGGTGAGCCACTTCTCACATATTCCATACACAGTACGCAGTTCTCCATATATTTCAAGTAAAAAAAAAATGAAAGAGATTAAATAATCAGTCAATGGCAGCCACCATTTTTTTGGATGCTGCGAGCATTACGCCCGGGCCATGTGCAGACACCGGCACTGATTAACCGGGCCTGTGCAGTTGGCTATCAGTAAGGGGTCCTTTTACTAAGGTTCACTGAAAAATGGGCTGCGCTAGTGTAGGTATGTGTTTTGGAAGCATGCAGATCCGTTTTTCAGCGTGCCTGTAAAAAAAGGCCTTTTTAAACTTTTTGCTGAAAATGGACATGCGGCAAAATAAAAAATTGGTGGGCCTCCATTTTGGGTCTGAGGCCTTACCACCACCCATTGACTTAGCATTAAGGTCTCAAGCGGTAACCGTGCAGTAATCATCTACACATGTAGAATGACGATTAATGCCCAGTTTCTGCCGCGCGCAAGAAAATAAAAATTATATTCCGGCGTGCATAATAAAACCAAAATTACTGCCCAGGCCACGTGGTAGCCAGGCGGTAACTCCAAATTGACGCACGTAGAATGCTACGCGGCTTAATAAAAGGGACCCAATCTGGTTAGTGCAATATTCAGCACTTACCTGCATATATTAAAACAGAAAGATAGGACTGTGTTTTATGTGGTCCTATTTGTGCAGTTAATGTATGCCTTAAAGTGCCGGCTCCACCCCTGGACCACGCACAAAATCAGTAGCTTAGAGTTTCACAGTCAGTGCCACTGAACCTCTGCACTGTCTGGTCATGTGCTGCTAAATATCAATGGATAGCTCTGCACAAGTGATGAAACCAAGCACTTTGAATGTCGACCTCAATGCTCAGGGCCGGCCCTAGGCAAGATGCTGCCTGAGGCAGAGCTAGGATGCCGCCCCCCCCTTGCCGAGATGCAACCCCCCTTCCTCCCTCCAGCTCGTTCATGGCATTGCCCTGTCGCTGGCACCTGCCTCTTCCCTTTACTGCGGTCGTCTGAGCCTCTGTTGAAACAGGAAGTTACATCAGAGAGACGTCTGCAGTAAAAGGAAGAAGTGGGTGTCGGCAGCAGGGCAGCATATGGAAATTGCTGCCACAGCCAGGTAACGCCGCAAAGGGGAGATGCCGGGTGCCGGCGGCAGGCCAGCGCATGGGAATCGCTGCTGCTGCCGGGTAATGCCACGAAGGGAAGATCAGATGCCGCTCCTAAAGAGTGCCAACTGAGGCCCCAGCCTCAGGTTACCTAATGGTCGGCCCCTGTCAATGCTTTTATCCTTATATCCAGTTCCTTAGTTTAATACATCTCTCCCAACACAGTCTCAATAAGCTCTGGCTAAAAGTCAAAGTAGTTTCCGTATAATCCTTTCCTGTTCTGACTGTGGGGTTTTCAGAAGGATCACTCTAAGAGACTCTTTTACTAAACTATGCTAGTGAATCCCAGTGCGGCAAATGAGAGGAAGCCCACTCAATTTCCTCTCATTTGCCGCAAGGGAATCTCTAGTGTGGCTTAGTAAAAGAAGCCCTAAATGCAGTAATGTCCACAGAACAAAAAGAATGTGCAAGAAATAATTCAAGCTAAGGAGTTTTATAGTTTCAGGGCTAGATGCATCAACCGAACGTTAAAAAATCTAAATCGTAAAAGTGCTTAACGAATTTGAAACAGCGAAGAATGCACAAAAAAACAGCTCAGAAATGTTCGGTGCGGTATTGAAAAGTACAATGTATCAAGCGTTCGTTATCCCCGTCGTTAATTTGCTCCTTAAGCATGCGCAGAGCAGCCACAAACGTAATAAACCTACGTAGGTTGCTTACGTTAGACTGGGGCATGCGAGGGGGGATCCCGACCTGCAAGCCTTTTAGCTGTCTGATCTAGCAGAAGAGTGCAGTTGAAGATAACTCTAAAAAGAACGACCCTCGTAAATCCCCTTTTGTAACAAAAGACCTCTTTGCAGTTTGTTTACAGTACAGGGAAAATTGGCTTTAGGGGATAGAGTGTTAATTTTCAAAGCTGTTGGAGAAGGGGAGAGACAGGATTTTAAGCTGCAGGGAGAAGCAGTATGTTTTGTTTTGTAATGATGCAGGGGAAAGCGGAGAGCCACATGTTTGTGTTTGTATCTCACTTTTCTTTTTAAACATGCTGGCTTGGATTTTTATGGTGCAGGGGGCAGCGGGGAGATGATAGCTCAGGCCTTAACGACAGGTCTGAGCACATGTAAAATTTCTGACGGTAAATGATTCGTTGCAATCATCGGTATGGTTAGTGCATTCCGAATTGTCCACATTTCAATGGTAGTTTCTCCTTTGCATTCCGTTTTCGTTAGCTGCTTGCTTCGTAGGAAAAAGGCCTTTAATGCATGCAACGGTTAGGAATTTCCTTCGTTAAAGGGTTGTTAGAGGGTCGTTAAGGTTTAGTGCATCTAGCCCTCAGTGTTCATTCAAAACGTCTCTTCTTTTAGCCTCCATTCCCGCTGCTTCTTTAGTTCAGTCTCCCCCCGCCCCCCCCCCCCCCCCCCCCCCCACTGTGCAGCATGTGCTTAATTAGCTTTAGCTTTACTGCTGAGCTGCAGCCAGAGGGCAAAAGAAACATCAGCAGCACTGAAGCAGCAAAAACAAACAAAGTAATTTCAGTTTCAGTTATGGAGCCTGGCCCCCAATCCTTTTTCTGCCTGATTTCAGTTTTGGCCAAACGTTTACTTTAATTTTCGGCCACGTTTTCATTTTTTGGCCAAAAATGACCATGTGTTTTTGGTGGAAGCCGGAAATTTGTGTTTTGTCCCATTTGTCTCCGTCTCCCTCCCCCGCCCATAGGCCCCCTTCCCCTTGGGCCTATTTTACAATCACTGGTGATCTGGGGTATAGTTGGGGCAGAAGCAATCCCCAATTATTCCTGCCCATTTGGCTCTGCTCTAAAAATGGCTGCCATGACTGTCTGTATTCTTTTTTGTACTGTGATTGCAAGTAATGCAGGTATGATCTTTCACAATAGTATAAGGTACATAGAGTGCTCCAAATAAAATAGTATAGTATAGTATTTATTCTTCTATTCTGCATATACTAAAACTGGTTCAACACGGATCACAGCTCCTAAGAAATCAGGTACCATCTGGGAAATACATTTAAAAAAAGGCTGCATAACGCAATTATTTCATAAAACAACAACATGAGTACAAATTAGGTAATTATTCTGTCATAAATCAGCAAAACTGTAAACAGCATTATTACTATGTAACAAATCTCTGGAACAAAAAAGTCTTATAAACTTTCTAAACGTTTTGTAATCTGTAATAGACCATAAATCAATTGGAAGAACTTCCAGAATTTCACTGCCTGAAAAGAAAAGGAGGATTAAAATAAACGGGACAATGTCATCCCTCTGGGGCTAGGGAAAGCAAAAGAATTTGGCAGTCTCAGTGACCGGACCCTTACTGATGAAGCAAATGCTTTTGACACAGAATTTTAGCAAGAACTGAAGTCTGTAAGATTAGGATGATAAACTCCTTAGGAATTAGCCTCTCTGTGGAGTTATGATGTCAGCTGTCACTCCAAGTGTGACATGTGGAAGCTCATTTTCAAAGCACATAGACTTACAAAGTTGCATAGGTTACTATTGGGCTCATTTTCAAAGCAGACTTACAAAGTTCCATAGGTTACTGTGTATTTTCAAAGCACTTAGACATAAAGTTCCATAGAAGCCTATGGAACTTTGTAAGTCTAAGTGCTTTGAATAGCATTTAGTTTCAGTTTTCATTAACTGCAGTCCAAGTGTGTGGGGACTATCTTGAGGTAAAATATGGTCTTTCATTATTTAATTATATTCTGGCTTGGATACTGTGGATTACGCAGAGGGATGAAGAATGCATGCTCTGACAATCCCTAGTGGCCCTTAGTGGCTCATATTCACACAAGTAAGTTTCATTTTCGGCTTCGGTCAAAACCAGGTGATGAGTATCAGCTACAGTTTCAGCCGAAAGCTTTCAGACAAGTTTTGGTTTTGGCCAAAATTGAGAAAATCAGTTTTGGTCGGCCTCTAACACAAAGCATCCTTGGTATATACTGACCAGGTCCTCAAACTGATCTTCCCCACTAACACTGCTTTCAAACTTGCCACAGAAAATAAAACAAATCAGCACTCAAAACAACTCTCATTTAACACAGTCTTCACCACACTGCTCTGAAGTTTCAACATCCATCTCTTCCACAAAAGTTGCATCTAGACTCATGACCAGTCCCCATCTCCTCTGGCTCAGGTTCTGAGGGAAGGCATGAAGTAGACAGGAGCTCCTGCTTTACTTCTAGCTCTTTGGGACTGCCGGTTAAATCTCCAGGATTGCCAGATGATGAAAAACTTTCTAGCCCAACTCATATCAAAAAGTAGCCCCAAAATAATCAATAACGTACAATTATAGTAATAATTCTGTTTAGATATTATAAAGAAAGCTCAATATAATCTCTTTTTTAAGTTTCAGTTTCTTCAGCAAAAGTTGCCAAGCTAAAATTGGCTGCACACATAACCCTGGACTTAAGCTGTGCCCGCAAATCCAGTCGTACTCTGGATTTGTGCGTACAGCTTAATTAGTTTACAAACCCATCAGCACTGATAACTGCCAATTAACAATTATTGACAATAATTGGCATTAATTAGAATTTACACGCATAACTGTCTTAAACATATTCTATAATGTGATGCTCGTAAATTCTAAGTCGCATAGTTGAAAACAAAATGTATACATTTTAAAATAGCAGCGAGCTTGCACAGGGAGCCAACGCAGTCTTCTGAACAATGGAGTAAAATAACTGCCTGAAAAACCAAACTAAGATGTTCTTGAGAAAAGTATTGTTTAATATGTTGAAGTTGATGCAGTTTAATAAACACCTTCTTGAGGACGCTCTTGATTTGTGATGCTATGGTCAAATATGGATCTAATACAACTTCTAGGACCCTCCCGAGATGATTCTAGAGTAAATTCTTTACTTTGACTCAATAATTTGTCACAAGTCAAAGAGTTAGTTGAAGATTTTAACCACAAAATTTTGGTCTTGTTTGCATTAAGTATTAAATGATATTTTTTAGCTCAACCTTCCATTTATAAAAAAGAGGAATGAATTATCGGGGAGACATCAGACAGTGAAGAAAAAGGAATAAGCAGTGTTGCATCATCGGCATAGGTGTGAAGAAGTATTTCAGTTGGGTCAAACCAACCATTTATGTTTCAACGGTTTTTATTGATGACTTGAAGAAATACAACTCCAACTCAGCACCTTAGAGGTGTTATAACATTACAAACTCAAAATCATAACAAAACAGAGGATCTACCCCATTACTTACAGTCATCATATTTTCAACATTTCTATCCCCCCCTTTCCCCCCCTAGCCATGCTTTATCAACAGTTTTCACCATGGCCAATATACAAATAACAACTTTCATTGGTGTGTTAGCACAGCCTTCCCTTCTCCCGCATCCACATTCCAAAATAATATATTCAAAACTTATATGTTCCCCCCATCTCACATCAAACTCCACCACTTTTTAAAGCGTTATGAGGAGCATACTATTACCAAAAAGTTTGTGATATAGTGAAACAACTAAGAAGAGCTCTTCCTCCCCCCCCCCCTCTACCTCCCACCCCTTGTTGAGAGATATCCAGCTTTTAACTTATTACCACAAAGGATGATCCAATTTCAAAATACATCTAAAGTGAGTTCACCATTAAACTGCGTCCTTTAGGAGACAGAGTATGAATGTATGGTCCCCAAACATCCAAAAATCGCTTCAACCTCCCCGGGGAGCTTCCCACTCCTCTCCTCTCAAACAATACAAATTCATGTAACTTATTGCGCCAGTGCCAGAAGTCCGGGGGGGTCTCCGCCATCCACTGACTCATTATTAGTCTTTTACCAATCAAGAAGGCCTTCCGAACCATTTGACGGGCTGACCCCCTCTGCAACAGAAAAGCTTCATATTTATCTAACAAGATTCCCATCGGAGAGCACATGATTCTCAAGTCCAAAAGATCCGCCAAATATTGGGCAATAGAATCCCAAAAGTGTCTCACTTTATAGCAGCTCCATAAACAGTGAAAGAAAGATCCCGGAGCCCTCCCACACTTCCCACATAAGGGTGTAGAAACTCCTCCCATCTTGAATACCTGAGCCTTCGTGAGATAGGCCCTATGAAGAATGCGATATTGGCACTCTCTTAGCCCTGCATTCCCCGTTAAGCTCCGTATCCTGGCCGTCAAAACATTGAAATCTAAAGAAAGATGTGGTCTTTCCAAGTCTCCTGCCCATCTCTGACGAATGTTCTCCCGATCCCTGGGCGCCATAAGTGTCCCCAATACCTTATGTAACCCGGAAATAGATAGACGTTCACTTTGTACCGAGTGAAAAAACTGTCTCAGTAGGCGACAGTGTCCAGCGCCCAAGGCCTCCATCTCCAATGAATCCACATAGTGTTTTAACTGGGCATAGGCAAAAGCACCGCCCATATCATATCCCAGCCCCAGTGCTCCTAGGTTTAACATACGGCCTTGTCGATTTAATACATGCTCCAATCGATTTATCCCATGTCTCGACCAGGTCCGAAAAACCGCGTTCTCCAAACCCGGCCGAAACAGCAGATTACCCTGAATAGGGAGCAAATCTGATATACACCTATTCAGGCCATACATCCGCATCAAGTCTCTCCAAAGCATCCGTAAAGGGAACACAAGTATACTAGAACGTAGATCAGGAGGAAGTGATTTGCTAGGAGCCTGCAAGAGAAAATTAAAGTGACACGGTGCATAATATTGGCTTTCCAATCTCCTCCAAGTATAATCATCTCGCGCCAAAAACCAATCTCCAAGATGACGCAGAAGGCAGGCCCAATTGTACCTCCTTAGATCCGGGAGCCCTAGACCTCCCTCCCTCCAAGTCCCCTGCAGCATATGTAGTGACAATTTTGCTTTTCTACCTCCCCAACAGAAGCACCTGATCACTTTAGTCAACAAATTCACATCTTTTGTTTTCAAATAAAGGGGCAACATATGCAACAAATACAACCACCTAGGAAACTCTACCATTCTGAATAATTGAATCCGTCCACTGAGAGACAGAGGCAACGACCGCCAAGCACGTAATCTCTCCGTCGTGTTCCTTAACAGTCTAGAAACATTCAAACTATACAGCTCTGAGACTTTCATCGAGATATGTAGACCAAGATATTTGAAAGATCCCGGTGCCCATCGAAGAGGAAATCTCTCTCCCCACGTTTTCTTTAGGCCTTCCACCGAGGGCAGTGCCAGTGATTTATTGTAATTAAGACGGAACCCTGCAAAATCCCCAAACTCCGTAAATAATTCCAAAAGAGCCGGTAAAGAAGAGTGCGGTTCTGTGAGATGTACTAGTAAATCGTCTGCAAAGGCAGAAAGCAAGAACTCAGAATTCCCTATCTGTACACCTTTAATCTCCGGGTGTTGTAGTATTTCTCGGAGGAGAGGGTCCAAGGATAAAACAAATAAAAGAGGAGACAAGGGACATCCCTGTCTCGTCCCTCTATAGATCCGGAAGGATCTCGAGCGTTCTTCATTTACCCATACATAGGCACTCGGCATCGAGTATAGGACCTTGACCGCTTCTAGGAAAAAGCCTTCAAAGCCGTAAGCATGTAGTACCGCAAATAAATGTGACCAACTGACCCGGTCAAACGCCTTTTCCGCATCAAAGCTCACTAAGAGCGACGGAAGGCGGCTTTTGGTTACAACTTCTAAAGATGTCAGTAAAGACCGAACATTTTTCACTGCCGTCCTTCCCCGCACAAAACCCACCTGGGACTCCTCAACCAGGGATGGTAAAACCAATGCTAATCGATTGGCTAAGATCTTAGCATACAGTTTTGCGTCTACATTGATCAAAGAAATGGGTCTATAAGATCCCGGGTCCATCACATTTTTCCCCTCTTTAGGTATCACAATAATTTGAGCTTCTCGAAATGTAGCAGGGAGCGTCTGCTTAGCCACCATTGAGTTAAACAAATTCAATAAAGGCCCCTGAATCTGATCGTAAAACTGTTTATAAAATTCCACTCTATAACCATCAGGTCCAGGAGCCTTGTGAGAAGCACTCTGTTGTAAAGCCAACATCAGCTCTCCCTCTGTAATTGGTGCATTCAATCCTTCTCTCTGCCGATCAGAGAGGCTAGGTAAATCCAAATTGTCTAAATACAGGGTGCTATCTAATACTACGTCTCGGTCCGATGCATTTAGTGCCTCATAGAACTTACCAAAAGTGTCCGCAATATCTCTAGCTTCTCTCACCATCTTCCCATCTCCTGTTTTCAACTGTGAAACCCGATTGATCCCTTCCTTCCTACGAACCATTCTAGCCAACATACTTCCTGCCTTGTTACCATATTGGAACAGGCGATATTTATAATACAGCTGAGTCTTGGTCGCCCGTTGATGTAATAACTCATTGAGTTCTTTCTGTGTCTCCAATAAAGCCACTCTATTTGAAACCGTGGGGGATTGCCCATATATTCTCCGCAACCCTTGAACCAAACCTCCCAGTCGAACAATTTCCCTATCCCTCATTCTCTTTTTATGCGTTGAATAGGAAATGATATCTCCCCTTATCACCACCTTTGCTGTTTCCCAGAACAGAGCCGGCTGACTTGCATGGGCTCCATTATGATAAATATAGTCCTCCCATCTATTTAATAGGTGCCCATGAAATCTCGAATCTCTCACCAACTCCAGGGGGTATCTCCACATCCAATTGCCCCGACCCTTCAATTGACTCGTCAATTTTAACCATATCAGAGCGTGATCCGAGACTGCGTAAGGGCCAATCTCTGCCTTTTGCACCTGAGAAAACAAGGAATGTGAGACAAACAAATAGTCTAAGCGGGACTGAGAACCATGTGCCCTGGAAAGATGGGTGTAATCCCTTTCAGATGAATGTAACACCCTCCAGACATCTACTAGTGCTAGGGCTTTACATAAGGAGGACAGCGCTTTACGACTCCCTCCCGGACTCTGGCAAGCTAGGGTGGAACGATCCATGAGAGAGTCATATACCAAATTGAAGTCTCCCCCTACAATCAGTCCTCCTTCTGCATGTGGAGACAGCCTCTTAATCAAATCCTGCAAAAATTTTTCATTAAACACATTAGGGGCATAGACATTGCATAAGACCAAAGGGCAGCCGTTAATTTCTACTTTAGTCAACACCCACCTACCCTCCGGGTCAGCCCAGACTGAGCCGATCCGAAGCGGAATGCCTTTTCGAAAGAGAATCAGCACTCCTGCCTTCCGACCCACTGCCGGGGCCTCCACCAAGGATCCCACCCATCCCTTCTTAAATGTAGCATGTTCTCCAGAGGAGAGATGTGTCTCCTGAAGCAAGGCCACATCAGCCCTCTGTCTCTGTAACTCCTGCAGTACTTTAGTTCGTTTAATAGGGGAGGAAACCCCCCCCACATTCCACGAGACTATTTTAAGTGAACTCATAAATCCAGTAGTCATACATTTGCATTGCAAGGTTAGTTTTTCCACATATCAAAAGAGGAGACCTCCCAGCCCTTAGGCCCCCTCCCCTCGACCACCCATTCCAGATACTTTTTCCCCTGGTTCTTCCCGGATATCTCTTCAATCCCTCCCTCCCTCTCCCCCCCCTTGTCTATCCCCTGTCAGACCCTTCATGGCTCCTAAAGAGAAGCCCAATCACGCGAGTTCCCCCCCCCACCTATATATGTTTCCTTAGCAATCACACTTTTCATGTCCCTACTATCTTCCCACTCAAGTGTAGCTCGGGTATTCATATAAACAAAACAATCATTTATCTAATCCTTATCTGGAAGACCCCAAGAGATAATCTGAATAACATTGTATTAAATCACATTATATGGTATAGATCTCTTCAAATGCTCTCTTAGGAATATCGAGCTTTAGATAGTCGTCAGGCAGCAAGATCTTGCACTCCCGTTAAGTTCCAAAAATTCTGGGCTACCAGGCTGGATCATTCATGCCGGTCCCTCTGTTCTCACAGCCTGCTGTGCAAATTTCAGCGCCTCTTCCACCGTGTTAAAAAACTGTGGGGACCCTCTGTACCAAACCTTCAGCCGGGCAGGATAAAGTAAAGCAAATTGGATCTTTTTCGTGAACAAAAGTTGGCACACATCTCGATATGCCTTCCTCTGCTGAGACACCGCCATGGAATAATCCTGGAAACAGCGCACCACACAATTCTCGTATTTCAGCTGCTCTACTTTCCTAAGCGCTCGAAATATCTCCTGTTTATGTGCAAAGTTGAGCACTTTAAAGATCACCACTCTGGGTCTCTGATCTTCTTTTCTCAGAGGGCCCAGTCTGTGGGCGCGTTCCACGCGTAGCGGGCCTGTTACCAATGTTAAGTTAAGTGCAGCAGGAAGCCAGGATTCCAATACAGATCTCAGGTCTGTTTCTTTGATATTTTCTGGCAAACCTATCATTCTGATATTGCTCCTCCGTGCCCTGTTTTCAAGGTCCTCTAATTTAGCCTCTAAGCGTTCCACTTTTTGTTTCAGGGTTTTATCTGCTTGTTCCTGTCTCTGCACATAATCTTCCACATCTGATAGTCTCTGTTTGTACTGGGCAAACTCCGTCTGAATTCCGCCCAACTTGTCGTCTATTCCCTGTAGTTGTTCTGTGATTCTTTGTAGTTTTAAATCTACAGAGGCCTCCAGCATTAAAGATACTTCTGCCGCTACCTCTGCAGCCCACGCGGAGCTCACCGTCGGAGGACTCCCGCTCCTTGCGTCCGCCATCTTGGATTCAACGATCCGGCTTCTTGTCCCCTCTTTCTTCCCCGATTTCGCTGCCATCCGCTTTTTCTTAGTCGCGGTTTATTAGCACTAGTATTAGCTCGGGACTTCGCTTATATTTCAGGTGAGTCACCAATTTCGCCGATGCGTTTTATCGCTGTTCTATCTCAGGCAGGGGGGGAGCTCAGCACGACGACAGCCACCCTCTAGCCGTGCATCACGTGATCCCTCAAACCAACCATTTAAAGTAGACCTAAAGACATGGAATAAGACTGGAGAAAGTCTGCCAGGGCCTAGATATCTCAGTTCTCACCCTGACTCTATAAGACCTAGACTTCAAAAAGTCTTCAAACCAATGTATTACTTTCCTTACAATTCCTAACTCTTCCAATAGGACTCCATGATCGAGAACATCAAAGGCTGATGATAGATCAAATTGTTAAAATCAATGCTTGAATCTTGAACTAGCCAATAATGAGCCTAACAAAGACTCTGTGCTGAAGTCTCTCCTAAACCCCAACTGTCTCTCCATCAGTGCCTCGTGTGTTTCTAAGTATTCTCCCAACTGTTTTTCTACAACACCCTTCAAAATTTTAACTATAACAAGAATGTTGGCTATAGGTCTATAACTAGTCAATGCACTCAAATCCAAGGAAGGGCCCAAGTTGGGGGTGAGCAGAATATCTCCTAAAGAAGTCAGGAAGTAGCTTCTAATTGCCAAGGTTTTTTTTTTCCATGAACACCAAACAGAAGAAATAACAGTCTCCATGTTTCCCTCATCTCTATCTACACACATTGATGCACAGTATCTTTCAGTCTTGTAAATCCACCTATGGCCTTCCTCCTTTTGCGAATATATCTGAAAAAAAAATCTCTGCCACCTCACTTAACATCTTTTGCCAATTTTTCTTCTGCACGTGCTTTTCCAGTCCTGGTTTCTTTCTATATCTCAGCTTTATGTAATAATATTTTTTTGCGTTCCTCTTTTTGCAAACATCTGTATTTTGTGAATGCTGACTTTCTTTTTACAGCCACCTCTTTGGAGAACCATATAGGTTTCCCTTTCCTCTTGTTTTTACTTATTTTCCTTACATAAAGATCTGTTGTTCATTGTTCTTCTACTTCCTTTTTCTCCTCCCACCCTGCCAGCAACTCCTTCAAGCTCTTCTCCATGTTGCTGAACTTGCATTTTGAAATTCAGTGCTTTGAGCTTGATGAAATCAGACTCTACTTTAGCTCTTCTATCAAACTATACCATCCAGGTTTGCAACATCCAGACATTAGACACATTCTCTCCATTTGTGAGTATTACATCCAGCAACGACCCCTCCCTAGTAAGTTTCCTTACCATTTCTCTAAACAAAGCTCCTTGTAGGGTATCTGCTATCATTCTTCTTGTTTCCAGCTTTGCAGGTGGGGTACTCCAATCCAGTAAATTAAAGTCATCCAGTATCAGTACCTCTCCTTTCATTCTCATCTTTGCAATATCATTGATCAAGTCTCTGTCCAGTTCTTCCTGTGCCGTTTCCTTTTTCCAACACAATACCCATGGATTCCTCTTTTCCCCACACACCCTCCGTTTCAGCTGTTTTAAAATTGTCTGTTACATAATGCTTATCCTCTTTTGCCATCTATGCCCCTCCTTAATAGACTATAGCCTGACATAGCAATATCCTATTCATGAGACTCAATGAGCCATGTCTTCATAATGGCCAGAATGTCAAAATCCATGTACATCATTAGGGCTTTCCAAATCAGTAACTTTATTGTCTAGACTATGAGCATTCATGCCATAGCTTTCCACTAGTATTTAGATGGGTGCTTGTATTTTGGTCATCCTCTCTCATTTGCCGGGGGTGACTTCCTAAAATTATATTATTTCATCTGTCACTCCCTTTCTCTGGTTTAAATACCTGTCCATGTATTGATTACATTTTTTGGTTAGGATCCTTTTGTCTGCCATAGAAAGATGCAATCCATCAGTATAGCTTCTTCTTCTTCTACTAGCCCAGCCATCCATATATCTAAAGCCTTCTTGTTTACATCAGGTTTAGAGCCCAAGTGTTAAAGCAACCTCTCATCTCCTTTGCCGTGAAGATGTAGAACTTCTGAAAATGATACAGGGAGGGTGGGGAGGATTCACCTAGAGAAGGGGGATGCTCCGCCCTGGTTGGCAACCAAGTTATGTATGCTGCAGGTCTAAGAAATATCTGATATACTGGATGACACTTTAGATTTTATTCCTGGAACATCCTCATTTTTCAAGAGAGAGAAGGAATTATTCAGAGGTATCCTTAGGGGAGTGGGTCTTTCTGTGTAACAGGTTGTACTCTGCCAGAACCCACAGTAATCCATTTATTCTTGTGTTGTTTGATTCTTTTTGAGAGTGGGGATGGATAGGCTCCATATTGAATCCTGGGGGAGACTCCTTTTAGTACAACTAATTCTTCCCTCAGTACGGTCAACTTTATTTCTCAAAGTAGAGACAGCTGGATCAAGCTTTAAATCTTCAAATTGATTCTCTTAGAATTAAGGCACAACAGCTATTGCACTGAATAATATTCAGTTTGCTTATATGATTGGCTATAGAAATTAAATAACAATGAAAAAAATTAGAGAGAAAGACTCTTAGGGCCCTGTTTACTAAGGTGCGCTAACATTTTTTGCGCTTGCTAACTGTGTAAATGCCCATTATGGCCATCTACACAGTTAATGCACGCTGTTTAGCGTGCCAAAAATGCTAGTGCACCTTAGTAAACAGGGGTGGGTGGTGAGTAGATTTTTTTATATGTGCTGAGCCTGTAGACTATGTCTGGACTAGAAGGAATCCAGTCCAGACTATGCTGAATCTACCCCTTGAAGTTTTATATTTTGACACTCAATTCTAGGACTTCCTTTCCTTTCAAAAAGGTTTGCTTCATGAGCAATATAATTATCTTTTAAATGCTTAAATGTCTCCATCATATCTCATCTAGCTCTCTTCAAGGATATACATATTTAGATCACCAACAGGCTCATTTTCAAAAGAGAAAAACATCCAAAAAGTGACATAAGTCTGCATTTGACATCAGTATTTTTGAAACCTCTTTTTAGATGTTTTTCTCTGAAATCCGTCAGAAGGACATCTAAATATCAAGGGGGCGTGCCAGGGGTGTGTTCAAGGCGGGACTTGGGCGTTCCTAAGACTTAGATGTCTTTCAGCCATAATGGAACAAAACAAAAACGTCAAAGACTAAACTTAGATGTTTTGAGCTAGACCTGTTTTTATAACGAATAGCTGCAGTGTGAATTAGTTTTGCCTCTGCTTTTCTACTTCCCCCAGATGTTCCCATCCAGCTAACAATTATTTGTGGTATTTCCCTTTATTGACAAATTTGGTTTTGTTTTTTTAAGTCTAGAATCTTCACTTGTGAATGAACCCTCTCCACATGATTCAGTATTGAACCACACTATCCAAAGAAACATTTTTCCCCATTCAGAAGCACCAGGTCCAGTACGACTCTATCCGGCATGGGTTCCAGGATTTCCTTACTTATAGAAGACACCATAACAAGGATGCCCCAATCAACATCCAGCATATTGAAACTACCTATTAGTAGTGCTTCTCATATTCTGAAAATCTTCCAGATTAACCCACAGTGCCTCTTTCGTACCTTGTAAGCCCTGCAATTCTGTTCCTTTACTATTACCTTTGACACTACTCCTTCTACCTTTCCTCCTATCCTTCCCGAATAGATTCTTGTCCAGTACAATTCATTGCATTTATGGTTTTTAGTGAACCATATCTCCTTGACCACTACTAAATCTAAGTCAGCCTCTTCCATTGCAGACAGAGCCTAAAGGCCTGAGTATACAGTTTGCGGTGTTGTCTTTTTTATTTCTATTTACTTACATGAGGGCTTATACTTACTTAAGGGCCTTGTTGATCCATCTCCAACAATCCTAGTTTTTAAAGTTCTCTTGTAGATTTGCCAGTCTGCACTGGAAGACACTTTGGGGCTCATTTTCAAAGCACTTAGATTTACAAAGTTACGTGGAGGGGCATAATCAAACGGGGCGACCACATTTTCATGAGTGCGTCCTCACAGGACAGCCCCGTAAAGGGGCGGGGTAACCCATATTATCGAAACAAGATGGGTGTCCATCTGTCATTTCAATAATACGATCGGGGACGCCTTAATCACAAAATTTAGGTCGACCTTAGAGATGGTCGTCCTTAGGTCGTTTTTGAGATGGTCGTCCCTGGTTTTTGGCGATAATGGAAACCGAGGATGACCATCTCAAAAGCAACCAAATCCAGGCCTTTTGGTCATGGGAGGAGCCAGCATTCGTAGTGCACTGGTCCCCCTGACATGCCAGGACACCAACCGGGCACCCTAGGGGGCACTGCAGGGGACTTCAGAAAAAGGTCCCAGGTACATAGCTCCCTTACCTTGGGTGCTGAGCCCCCCAAAACCCAAAACTGTACACCACTACCATAGCCCTTAGGGATGAAGGGGGACACCTACATGCTAGTACAGTGGGTTTGTGATGGGTTTTGGAGGGCTCACATTTACCACCACAAGTGTAACAGGTGGGGGGGGGGGATGGGCCTGGGTCCGCCTGCCTGAAGTACACTGCATCCACTACAACTGCTCCAGGTACCTGCATACTGCTGCGATGGACCTGAGTATGGCATTTGAGGCTGGCATAGTGGTTGACAAAAAAGTATTTGTAAACTTTTTTATGGTGGGAGGGGGTTAGTGACCACTGCGGGAGTAAAAGGAGGTGATCCCTGATTCCCTCCAGTGGTCATCTGGTCAGTTCGGGCACTTTTTTGATGCTTGGTTGTGACAAAAAATGGACCAAGTAAAGTTGAGTGTTCGTCAGGGATGCCCTTCTTTTTTCCATTATCGGCCGAAGACGCCCATCTCCTAAGCACATCCCAGTCCCACCTTTGCTACACTGCCGACACGCCCCCGTGAACTTTGGTTGTCCCTGCGACGGAAAGCAGTTGAGGGTGCACAAAATCGGCTTTTGATTATGCCGATTTGGCCAACCTTACGAGAAGGACGCCCATCTCCCGATTTGTGTCAGAAGATGGGCGCCCTTCTCTTTCGAAAAGTCACCTGATAGTAACCTATAGAACTTTGTATGTCTAAGAACTTTGAAAATACACCTCCACATCTCGTATTCGATAGGCCATGGATAGTAATATTATAGTCTGCTATGCATATCTTTAGTTTTGATTTATAGAATGAAGGCTGATCTGCCACACTGACCTTATTTGCCTCATGAGGAACATGCACACTTGTCTCTTTGAGCCTGGAGATTGAGCTGTGACATAGTCCTCCAATCACTGCCATCAATGTGTTAAAATTCTGCAGCTGGTAGAGTTTCTGTAGAAAGACCACAGGAGAGCAAAGTTTGTGCAGGTGCCAGAGACACTCCAAGAAAGATTCTCAGCTCAGCTCTGAAACAATATAAAGTGTTTATCCCCCACCAGAACATTTGTAAATGAATGTAAATTTTCTAGCCACCTATTGCTAATCATTGATCCTAAGGGCTGCCTTATTTAGGTTGTTTCTGTATCATAATTTCTATGATGCAGAAAAGACCTAAATAAGGCAGCCCTGAGCCCCCCAACACATTGCATCCCTTCCTCTCCCTCTCCCAACCAGTGTCCACAAGCCACTCCCCTCCCCAACCCCCCGGAGTACATGAAGGGCCCCCCAGGGCCTATCTTAATCCCTAGTAGTCTAGTAGCGGCACCTTTGCAAATTCATGGCAATGTGCATGAAAATAATGTTTTATTTCTTTTGGGTGTCTACAGGACATTGTGAGTCCTACAGGGCAACCTCTGCCACCACAGCAGCACCACTAAGGTATTTTTAATGCACAACTTTTACCCTTTTATCGGGGCTTCAGGCTGAGGCTGCCATCTTGGCGATGATGTCACAGGAAGTTCTACTCTCCTGTTTTAATGGTATTCTTTTCAATTCTTGTTTATATGATATTTCATTGCTGTAAACCACTGTGACCTGTGCTCAGTAACAGCAGTATATCAAATCATAATTGAACATGAACAAACACATTGCCTCTGAAGATTCTCCTCAGCATACCATCAACTATGCTTTGGCTCATGTGTCAGCACATACTAGTGCACAAGCACAATCTGGGCCGAAGGAGTCCTCAGATGTTGAGGAAGCAGGTCTCCTTTCACCAGTGGCAGCTCTATGGCTGGCGTAAATGCTCACACCTAACTGTAGGCAGTTACCTACATCTAGTATTCTATAACCCACGCATGTAACTGCCTGACACACCCCTAGCCTACCAATGCCCCTTCCAGGTCCACACCCCTCCTTGAAGTTCTGTGCTCTGGTACTTGAGCGCCCAATTTACAGAATAGCGACTAAGGGCAGTTACATGTGTAATTACTAATGGGTGCTAATTAGCACCAATTAAGACTAGTTATAGCACATTGCTCATTAACACCAGTTATCAGCTCACTATTAAATTGTTATATGTACAACTGACCTTATTCTATAACTTGCGTGCAGAAATTTGCACGTGCAACTATCTAGAATTTAAGGGGATAGTGCGCACTTGTAATGACATTTGTTTGACAACAAAAAAGCAAACTCGAACACAAATCTTTTGGGTGCCCATCCCTATTATCAGTTTAAAGTTATGCAGTGCTGTTGGACTGCAAATTTACCTCCTACGTTTTAGCTCAGCAAACAGTACATATGATATGAAAGCCTATGTGTAAGTTTAGCTGCTCTGAGTAGAATAGTTTGTAACCTGAGCAATCTACCTAAGTAAAATGGCTGGTTGCAAATTGAATGGTTTTGGTTCTGTGGTGAGTGGGTTTGATTTAATTGTTGCAATGAGAAAGATAGCATTTTTAAATGTACCATGCTTTTATTTTGGCGGCTGAGGTATGATATCAAAATTTATAACTAAATTAATATAAATACTCTGGTTAAAAATTGTCATCACTATGACCAAATAGTCATTCACAGGTGCAGGGTGAAGAGGAGCAGCTAAGCGCTGGAGGAGGGATGAGAGTGTGCTGATTTGCCTGGGTCCTCTGCTGAAAACATCTCCTGCTGCCACTGAGCCTGCTGAACATATGAGCAGGACCTCTCCAGATATTGTGTGACCATGCTGAGGGCTGCTTTGGGATTGTTGCTGGCCCTGCCCCTAGAGCGATGTCACTCATAGGCATAGGGTGAAGAGGAGCAGCTTGGCATCAGAGGCATGATGTGCTGGAGAATCAAGGGTCTCCTTGTCACACCGACAGAGGAGTGCAACTAAGGAGCTCCTTAGGACACTAATTTGGATGGACTTTGGCCAGACTTTGGGGCACGATTTGTTTTTGTCCACAGTGTGAAGGGTGGATTGGGAGAGTGTTTGAGAGAAATGACTACACTAGAGGTGGTGTGTGGGCATAGGCAGTATAAGGAGCTGGGATTGTTGACGGGTAAAAGGTATAAGGGTCCAGGGATTGCCAATGCTTTCAAAAGCGTTGTGGTAGGTGTGGAGACACAGGTAAAGACTGAAGTGTTGAAGGTTGATCTGATGAATGCGAGTTCAGTGAGGAATAAGATATCTGTAATTTACAATCTTTTAGTGTTGAATTATTTTGATTTGTTCTGTGTGACTGAATCGTGGTTGCTTGATACGGATGTAGTGGTGGTTTGTCAATGCTGTCCTGCAGATTATAGGTGGGAGTGGGCTTGTAGAAAGGGGAAATGTGGGGGAGGGGTGGTGTTTTTTTAAAAGCAGTGTTTAAGTTTTAAACTGTTGGTCCATCAGTCTGTAGACTGAGAGGAAATGGTAGTTTTGGAGAATCCTGAGATTGTATGTTTGGTTTATTGTCCACCTGGCATTAGTGGACAATAAACAATTAACAGATTATTCTTTATGATTAGATTGTATTTTATCTCTATCAGTGGATGTGGAGAAGTTGTGTGTGTTGGGGGATTATAATTTACAATTGGAAAAGTCTGGTCATGTGTTATTTGAGGCATTGGCTGCTTGCTTGTTACACCAGGTGGCTTGTGAGTCGACCCACCAAGCAGGTCGTATGTTAGATCTTATTTTTTGGCAAATAGGTTGTGGTTGCATATGCTTTATTCAGTAAAGGTGGTGGAGATGGAATAGTCAGACCATTGTATATTGTTATTTAGTGTGAGTTGGTAGATCAGCAAAGGCAGATCACGATTTTGAAGGTACATCCTAGGTTTGATGTTGCTGATTTGAAGAAGAAGTGGTTGCCCAAGTTGAAGTTTGAGGGTTTGGTGATAATTGATGAAATGGCTGGGTTATGGCATGACTCACTGGTAGGGTCAATGGATGGTGTTGCACAAGAACATACAATAATGTTGCATGAGAATAATGGGCCATGTCCTTGAAAAGTCAGGTGCTTTGAATACAGTACGGAGGTAGTTGAGGCACTCAGAAAATCAGAGGATAAACTTATGAAAGTTATAGGTTTAAATTACGGAATATCTGTCTGTGTATGAAATGGTATGGAATGAGTAATCAGAAGAAAGTGTGTGAAGCAGTGAATAGGACACAGGAGTTGTTCCATGTGGTGAAATACCTGACTGGAAGGCATACAGACCCCGTGAGAGTGGAATTTGGTACAAGGGAGTTTGGAGATGTTCTGATGGATAAGGCAGAAGTCCTGTGTGAGAAAGTAGGATTGGCTGTTGTGGACATGGAAGACATATTAATGAAGGGATGAAGAAATATATGGAATACTTTTTGAAGTGTATCTGAAGCTGAGATGATGTCTGTGATTCAGTTGCTGAAACCTGTTACAGCTGGGTGGACCCTTGTGTTTTGGTGATTCTTAGACAGCTTGCAAGTGAAGTTGCACCAGTAATGCAACAGTTGGTGAATGCACCCCTTAGTATGGGTGTAGTTTTTATGCGATTACTAAAAAAGATAGGGTGGAATCAATCAGTGATGGGAAATTATCAGCTAAGTGATGGGAAGGGCTGAAGTGCCGAGCCTGCATGCTTTTCACTGCTGCTGCCCGCGTAACCCCGACGAGGTAAGATGACTTTTAAAATTCGGAGGGGGGGGGGGGGGGACCCTGGAACTAGGAGGGAGGACCCTGGAAGTCGGAGGGAGGGACTGGAACTGGAAGGGAGGGAGGAGGAGGGGGAGAGGGAGGGGGAAATGCATCACCTGTAAACAAAATGATTAGCTTTAAATAATAGCTGCCACGTTGCCATGTTTGAATCTCATTGTAGATTTAGTAAGAGACATGAGCAAGTGAGTTTGTATAATTATTGTAAATTTTAATGTCTATTGTTTTGATTATTTTTAGTGGACCAAACCCTGATGCAGCAAGCCTCTAAGGGCTTTGAGGCCACACTATGCAATGCTATTGCTAACTGGAGATTTGCATTCTGTAAAACATACCCGTACTTGGAATTCAGTCTTTTGCAATGCTCTACCAGGGGTTTTAATATTATGCAGAATATGACTTCTTTTCCCAAATTGTTGGAGACATATTTGTGTGTGCAGGTATGGGGTTAATATGTCAACTTTTGTACATGTTGAATTAATTCTGTCTATTGTAATTTGAGTTTATTTTGTTCAGGTTGTGATTATGTATGTTTTTATTGTAATCCGCTTAGTTGTAGGTGAAAAATAAAAATGTTTAAATAAATAATAAAAGAATGCAAAACATGCCACGTCTGTGAGTGGTCCAGCAATTGAAATAAAATCTTTAAGTTAAGTACAGTTAAGTATTTATATTTAACAAAAATTCTCAAAAACCTTTGAAATGGAAAATGTTGGATGATTAAAAGTTATAATTGACCAATGAAGAGGCAGGCAAATAAAGAGAACGTTAGCTCTTGTGAAACGAGTTGCTGCTGAGGTCTCAGATTAAGTCAATTTTGAAAAAAGCCTGTTTGTGTGTATGAAACTCATTTGAAATTATTTCCAGAACAGATGTTAACATTTAAAGCATAGTAAGTTACTGCATGTTAACTGCTGGACACAGTCCTCACCCATGCCCCGCCCTACTACATATTAGACAGTTAATGCAGGAATAAAGTTTATGCTAATTCTCACAAGTACTTAGCCCCTTAATGTATTACACTGGAAATTATTACAAAACTTTTGATCTAAACTCAACTGTCTCATTCAGAAAAGATTATGCTCCAGAAGAAACACACAGACCTTTACACCTTTAAATCTGGGATGCATTAGGGGAGGGACATAGCAGGGCCTTCCACCTATCAGCCTATATGGATGAGGGAATTGGCACTTGGATAAAGAGCCATTTACCTGCAGGACTGACTCATTTCGGGAACTGACACAGGGAACTGGTGTTCATGGATCTGAACACGACACTCACAAATAAAGCAGCAAGGCCTCAATGATGAATCTGTGGCAGGGATGATTCTATAGAAAAACTGTCAGAATCCCAAATACCATTTACTCTTCTGTCTCTGAGGTGCAATATTATATCCCACTAACCTGGGCAACATGAATGAACTTGGTGAAGACTTCGGCACGTAGTTGTGGGGTTGGCCTGTTAAGCACCATAAGCTGCACCCACTGAGAGATTCCATTGCACAGGGCAATTGATCGCTCCATTGTAGGATTCTCCTTCACACAACTGTGCACAATGTAATTCTGGTAATCTGAGAACTGAAGCATAAACACATGAAGGAATAAATTGGCATATAGATTTCTGGCACCCTCAGATTCAGAAATGATGCAAATTCTATTTATTTCCATCTGGAAGCAGCCTTATGTTATCAGAATGCAAACAAATATGTTTCCAGTTTTAAAAAAATCCTTATGTCTTCTTATTAGACGTGAAAGAAAAACGTCCAGTAATCTGGTGCTCATAACTGGTAATAGACTGACAGACTGTAATCTATCCACGTAACTCTTTCTTCTCACCACTATTCCTCCTCCATGTCCCCAAATATACAGTCACTGCCCCATTCCAGACAGAAACAGCCTGGGCTGTCACAGTGTAAGCTTCTCTAACACACAAGGTCTAAGGGGAAGGCAAGATGGCTGCTGGCTCTGATGGTACAAATGATGCTGAAGGAGGGAAAGGAAGGAACGCTGTAGCATTTGAGACTTTTAGAATTGGATGGAACAAATGTATATAGAAAATGAATTAAAAATAAGTTGACAGAAGAGGAGAAACATGAATTGGGGAATAAAGAAATAAACATACAGGAAAAATTTATCAAAGAAAATGAGACACTCGATATGAAAAGCAAACTTTATATAAAAAGGCTTACCTCCCCTTTTACAAAGCCATGCTAGTGGTTGCCAGTGCGGTAATGCCAACACAGCCCATTCAAACAATTGCTAAGAGACAACATTCACTAATATAGCAATTATCTGGGCTCTGACTAGGGGTGGAAGGCACTACAGAACCAAACAAGATTAATTTTCCAACTGGTAAAACCCAAAGAAGTAAAATGCCAATGTGGAAAATATAATTAGTGAAACAGAAAGCAAGCACACAAAATAAATACTACTAGGATTACACTAAAGTTATATCACTACGACTTACACATAAATAGAAATCTGTATCATGATCTATCAATTAGAAATAACTATCTGATCCTAACTAGGAATGAACCCCGGCTTCTCACCATATGACACTTGCTCTTAGCTATCTTAGTTATGCGGGATTTCTTCTTCCAGCTACAGCTGTTTAAACAGTGAGCTTACCAGGATATCGATGACTATTATCCCTCAGGGCCAGATGCACTAAAATCCTCGGAACAGCTGTTCCCTTACCGATTCCATAGCAAATCGGTAGGGAATGGCTATGCATCAAGGAAAGGGAATGCAAATGAGCTGCTCGTTGCAGCTCACTTGCATTCTCTATTCCATCGCTAAACAGTCGGCCAATCGGCCGGTCAAGCATGCTGTAGGGGTATTTCCCTGTGATCTAGCCTGAGCTGGTCTTGGCCTATACAAGCCTATGCACAATAAGATGGCTGCTGCAACCCCCTGATCTGAACATCTCTGTGTCAGCAAGATCCTGCTTCAGCTTGTGGAAAATCACTGACAGGCTTGCGGAAGCCAAGGACATTCTGTGTTCCAACCACCCCCTTCTATTCCCCTGAGAATCTGAGAAGGGAGGCAGAGCCATGGCACCAGAAGTTACCATTTCCAAGGTCACAAAACAAAGAACTCTTCTTGCCCATATACTGGACTGTACGAGAGGCTAATTGGTCCGGGCTATCACCTGACCGGGAGGTCTGGAAGAACGCGGGAAGAGTGGGAGAAGTTAGTTAGTTGGAGACCCTCGGAGGAGGGGTACCTGGTGAGAAGACCTGAGAAATCCAGCAAGGCTCGGGGTCAGCCAGATACCAACTTTGTGACCTGCATAACTGGTGCAAATACCTGTGGCAGAGATATTGGCTCTGAGAACCAACGGAGAGACGGAAACCTGCTTGTTTGCTAAGAAAGACCTGCTCTACATCTAAGACACAGACAGCTGAGATAGCGTCTTTGGGAAAATCAGCTCCGGTCTCATCTGCGGCCATCATCAGGACAGCATGGTGAGATCACAGTGATATATTTCCTAGTCTGGGATTAGTCAGTGGTTATCTAAGTACGACTGGTTTATGTCAGCTCTCGGTCAGGGAAAGCTGCTAATGTGTATTTTGCATAAGATGTGATAAGTTTCCATAAGGATCATTAGGATATCATTTGTACTGTTCTAATCATTACTGTACTTAGTCTCAGGAGAATCAGAGTATAGCTAGACAATATATTTTGTTAGTGTGCGTATCAGTAAGAGATATTATATTGCATATAAGCTATTGCAGAGTGTTTTTATTTTTCTTATCTATAATAAATAATAATATATCATCTGTGACGTGGCTTCTGTTCTTTGGCGGGAAACAAACACTGGCAGGGTGCCAGCACCAAGGTTCCTGTATAAGATTCCCCTAGGCTGAGCTAGGAACCTTGGAATAAGTAATCAGTGGGTAATTATTATCCTAAGTACTATTTATTTACACTCTACAATGCGCAGAGCAGCAAAGCGTTATGCTGACTGCTCTGTGCATGCTAAATACGCCTCCTGTGCCGCCCGAAGATGCCGCACCACTCACTCCCTCCACGGCCTGCTGCAGGCTCCTTTTTGGACATCATTCAACCCCGCAATAATAAAAACGTCCTTTTTGGACGTGCTTCACTCAGCTGAAAGACCTGGAAGTCTCTGAGCCAATCACAGCGCATTTAGCTGTGCTAAACACGTTGTGATTGGCTCAGAGACTTCCAAGTCTCTCAGCTGAGTGAAGGGTGGCCAAAAAGGACGTTTTTATTATTGCGGCGCCCAAAATGGCCTTCTTGTTTGAAGCGGAGCTTAATAAAGCTAAAGGGTGGGTTTTGTTTGTTTTTTTTTATAGTGAAGACCATCCATAAAGGGCGCATTTCGGTGTTTTTTCGGGTGAAGACCGCCCATAATGGACGTCCATGACGAGCACTTGGCCGGCCGCCCCCCCCCCCCCCCCGATTTTTTTTTGTTACATTTTATGAAATTTCAATCCAGCGCAACCCCAACGAGAGGTACAGACCTCTCGCTAGATTTTCCAGAATTAAGGCAATCGGAACATGTTAGTGCATCTCATTACAATAGGGTTTCTACATGATTTGCTCATCTGCATTCCGTTTTCGTTAGCTGCTACCGTCATCGGAAAAGGGCCTTTAGTGCATGCCAGGGTAATCTACTTGCTCGTTAATGGCTCGTTAAGTTTAGTGCATCTGGCCCTCAGTCAGCCCGGGCAGTTAGTCCTTAGCACCAGATTAGCAGCTGTAATTATCAGCTTACTTCCCTGCAAGAGAATTGTGGCAGAGAAGCTTAGTACTTTAGCACATTGAGACTGCTTCTCTCCAGAGCTATCAGAGATGAGACCACTCTGGTTCAGTGCCAAGTAAATTCTCTTTCTTTGTTTTCCAAAAGGTCTGTCTGGACCTCTGTTCACTGTCCTCAGGTGACTGTTTTGGCCCAATCAGAACATGCATTTTACGGTAGATGGAATCCAGGCCTTGAAGACAATGAAATCCAGTGTTGATACAGCAGACACTCTCTCTACAAAACCTGGTGCCGTACAAAGGGACACACAAGTATTATCACATACTCGTGGTTTGTAAATCTGTCAGGTAACCAGATTCACCCCCTGAGATGAACTGCCGATATTCTCTGTGTTAACAGTGCCCTTAGTCTGGCAGAGATACAGGAAATGTTTTTGCCTCCATGACAGTCTTGCTCAGCAAAGGTGTTTCAGGTCCAGGCCTGCATTTGGACATAGCCTAGGCCTCAGTTGCACACAAGGTGACACACCGGGGGACACTCCTACAGGCAATACTGCTTGGGGGAGTAGAGAGAAAAAGATGGGACAATGTTGGATGGCAGAAGACAAAGACACATGGGACTTGCTGAATGGTTCAGGGGGAGGGATGAAGAGAGAGAGAGATGGACACTGCTGCATGCCAGGGACAAAGAGAGACAGGGGCAATTCTGGATGGCAGGGGGTATGGAGAAAGGAATAAGTTAGTGAAAGACTGGGGAATGAAAGGTGAATGAGTGGGCCAAGGTCATGGAAAGAGATGGAATTTTGTAGGTAGAAGCAGTAACAAAAGGAGATACTGGATAAGAACATATGAAATGTGAATGGCTAGAGAGGCAGAAAAAAAATGGAAGAAAGCTGAAAGGAACAGATCAATGTTGGAGCTGGATGTAGTAGAGAAGGTGAGGAAGACAGATGGAAAGAACAACGTATACACAGACAGAAGATATTTGGAAAGAGAATTAAAGAAGACAGAAAGCAGTAACCACAGACTGGGGTCAACATGATTAGAAAAATAAGTGGCCAGAAAAAAGGTAGAAAATGGATTTTATTTTTAATTTTGGACGAAATAAAGCGGTAGCTGTGTTAGTCCACTTTAAAGGTTAATAAATAAAAAGAAAAAACTGGAAAATAAGATAATACCTTTTTATTGAGATAAATATATTTTTGACTATTTTTCTAGCTTTCGGAGGCCAAAGCCTCCGTCCGTGGGTTAGGACAATATACTTACGGTATATTATCCTGACCTAAGAAAACAGGTTTTAGCCTTTGAAAGCTAGTCAAAAAAATGTTTTAGTTCAGTCCAATAAACGATTCACCTTATTTTCCATTTTTGTTTTGTTAATTTATAATGTAGTGATTGGAATAGTTCAGTTTTGTCTTATCTTTATATTTTGCACAGCAGAAGGGGGTATGCATCACTGCTTCACTTTCCCTGGTTGTTGCATTATATGTAGAGTCTGGCTTCTTGGGGGTTTAATTTAATTTTGGTGTATATATGTCTATTTTTAGTTTGTGGTTATTTATTCTGTACTTGATGAGGTTCGGTCTGTGTTATGCACATGTGAAAGAGACCAGGTTTATAGTGGCCTATTATGGTTTGGTAAGTTTCCTTAATAGGTTTTGAGTGTCTTTTTGCAGGGTTTCGTGTTGTTTTGTAAAGTGTCTGGCCTGTTTTGAAAATTAAAAATGCTCAGGACTAGTGATCTCCATGTCCCATAAAGACACCACACAAACGAAAACCCATCTGCTTTAAACAGTATCTAGCTGTTCCTGAGGTGATATTCACAATTTGAATAATTTTTGTATGGTGAGTAGTAAAGGGGGATAGCTTCATTGTTAGAGAATATGGCGTTTGTAATACCAAACTGAAGCTTCACGGTTTATATTGAGATTCTGACTAGTTCTGTAGAGAATCTAAACTCACGCCCACATAGAAAAATGTGTTTGAATAACAGTTCTACTGGGTAGTTGTATAGGGAGAGGAATGACCAATAGGATAAAGAAGGTGCTGAGGCCATTGTTTAAGACTCTTGTGAGACCCAAGACTGACGGGGGTGGGGTGGGGGGGGGGTGGGGGGGGGGGGCAGCACGAGGGAGCAGAAGCTTCTTCCTGCTTGCCTGCTTCTGAGTATGTCTCTCTTCTGCTCCTGTGTGACAGGACCCGGCTGAGGTCCTGGCACACAAGATCAGGAGACGACAGACCAAGAGAGGAGCAGAGTGACACAAGAAGGTAAGGGGGCAGCGGTGGCCTCAGTGGGGGGCGGGGGTGTTCCTGCCCCAGGCCCAGCTGTGTCTTTCAGCGGCCCTGGTGTAGACCTCATGTAGAATATTGTGTACAATTCTGGAGATCACACCTTCAAAAAGATATAAACAGGATGGAATCGGTCCAGAAGGTGGCTAATACAATGGTCATTGGTCTTCATCATAAAGCATATGGGGACAGACTTAAAGATCTCAATATGCATACTTTGGAAGAAAAGGCAGAAGAAGAGAGATATGACAGAGATGTTTAAATATTTAGGTGGCATAAATGCACAGGAGGCAAGTGTCTTTCAACTGAAAGGAAGCTCTGGAATGAGGAGGTGGAAGATGAAGGTGAAAGGAGACAGACTCAAAAGGTACCTGAGGAAATACTTCTTCATGAAAAAGGGCAGTGAATTCATGGAATGGACTCCTGGTGGAAGTGGCAGCAATGAAAACTGCATCTGAATTTAAGGTAGAGATCCTATGTACTTGTCTCAAGCTAAGAGAGAAGAAAGGAGAGTAGATGGCTAACTCCCGGCTCCGTTCCTTCTATCTCGCTGCTCCGTATGCCTGGAATAGACTCCCTGAGCCAGTACGTCAGGCTCAGTCTCTGGCTGTCTTCAAGTCTAGGCTTAAAGCCCACCTCTTTGCTACTGCTTTCAACTCCTAACCATTACTCAACACCCTCACTTATCACCCCTACCATTGCAATTTCCCCACCCCTAGCTGTCTGTTCGTCTGACCAATTTAGATTGTAAGCTCTGTTGAGCAGGGACTGTCTTTTCATGTTCATTTGTATAGCGCTGCGTAAGTCTAGTAGCGCTATAGAAATGTTTAATAGTAGTAGTAGTAAATGGCATGGATGGGCAGACTGGATAGTCCATATGGTCTTTATCTGCCTTCATTTTTCTCTGTTTTATTTTGTTTTAATGTTTCTTATTACTAACTACCAACCTTTGAAGCCTGCCATTATTAGTCTGTGTGCATTGTAAGAGACATTTTGGGAGGATTGGAATGCATTTTGACCACAGACTTTACTTTTTTTGTGCACTGATTTCAGGGGCATCCTTCAGCCCCAGTATCTGAGAGATCTTACATACTTAAACTTCCTATGCCAACTATTTTATGCATGGATGAAGTGTCTTTCCCCTTTCAGCCTGCATGGGCAGGCACGATCATGATGTTAAGGGCCTTATACTATAGACATAAGCACCCAAGTGAACCTGCAGCACACAATCTTATCCAACTTACCTGTCATACTTACCAGCTCTCCTATGATATTTTGATGATTCATTGAATACTTTGTCAGCAATATGGTCCCCCACCACGATCCTACCCAGTGCATTTGAATAATTTCACAGCCTAGTGAAGGTTTTAGTTGCAATTCTTATGAGGCAGACACACATTTATAATTTAAAAGTAATCCATACTCTGTTGGTTGAGGTAATCCCTGAAATAGTAGAGTGAGCTGATCAAGGATGTTTCTCTTTACTAGCAATCATATACTGTCACGGGTATCTGCAATATAAGCTTTGAAAGTCCCATTTCACCATTCTGGTTGCTCTTTTCCAACTCTTGCACACGCTTCCATGAGGAGATCACCACTGCAGTTGCGCAGTTTCTTCCTACAGGGGCACCATTCATTCAAAGCACAAAGAAAAAGAAAGCAAACTTCCACAAAACACTGCCTTATCTTCAGCAGATATTTATTCATGCAGTAATCAGTTCCATCTTTTCACCACTAGGGAGTCCCCTTTCACCATCAATCCCTTCTCTCTTTTCTTCATTCCACTTCCCTAGGAATCTTTTAATGAAGAAACAGAAAATTCTATATCTCTTTATCATTTTCTTGTTCCAGATACCAACCATTAAAAACACAGGATTCAACAAAAATACATCCTTGACTGTCTGGATTTTTGCCAAGGTTGTGCAGCCCTCCTCCCTCCCAGTGATTGAAATCACACAGGACCCACCCGGTGGCAGCTGCTGTTGACCCTTTCACAAAAACCTTTCAACCCAGTTTTCTTTACAATTATCACAATAGCAAGATAATGCTCATAAACAACCCCATAGGTTCAATGGGATTGAGGTCTTCTGCTCCTTTAGTCTCCTTGTACTTTGTCTCCTCTGTCTATCTTCCTTCCTCTCTCTACTAACCCTTCATCTGGTTTAAAAAGGTGTTTTCCATGGACAGGATCTTCTAGCCACACCCCTTGAATATACGCCACGATGACGTGCGTGACCCGGCCATCCAATAGCAACGCTTTAAAAAGAAAGCAAAGAATTAGCGGATTCCCGCCCATACATATGGTATAAATACCCTTGACAGCTCAGACCAGTCAGTTTTATTTTTTCCGCGATTGACAGCGACCCGGTTTTTACTATTTACTCAGTTAGTCAGTCAATTAATTTAAATTTATCACGTTATGTCTCAAAAGAAAACGGGGTTTAAGGCTTGCGCTACATGCCCCCGTAAATTATCTCTCACAGATACACATTTTAGATGTTTGAGGTGTTTAGGTGAACATCACGATACCAAGTCCTGTTTTGCTTGTAAAAATATGTCTCAGAAATCTTTGGACATTAGGGCGTTTAAATTACAACAGTATCTAACAGCGTCTCAGTCTGAAACTCGATCGGTCAGCTCCTCTGACAAAGCTTCACCACATATGGCGGCCACAACAGCAGCAGCTTCAACGCTTCAGGATGTGGCCATTCTCCCTGCTCTCCCCCTTGCCTTAGTGCCCGGGGATCAGGAGGCATCCATTCCTGCTCTCCCCCTTGCCTCAGTGCCCGGGGATCAGGTTGTTTCAATACAAAATGGACAGCAGACTTCGAGGAGAGAAGTCACTGACATCGAGGTCAGTTCTTGAGATCGACGTCAGCATCATAGATCTTCGAGATCAGCTGATGCTCGACGTCGTCATGACAACCCTCGACGTCGTAAAAGGTCAGCCAGCTCGACTTCGAGCAATGGATCCATGATCGATGCCAGGCAGGTTAGTGCACGGCACCATCGACATTCCTCAAGATATGAGTGTTTTCCTCGAGGCAGAAGCACTGTCCAATCCAGTTCTTCTTCTTCTTCATCTGCTATTCCTCAGAAAAAGCGATGCAGAAGGCAGGCTCGATCACCCTCCCGCTCTGTTAGATGCAGGGGATCGACTCGGTCTATTTCTCATGCCTCCTCTAGAGGGCGTTCTTCCACTTCTTCCACTACACAATTGAAAATAGTGGATTTGCTAACGAAGTTGTTAGAAAACCAGCAAAAAATACAGCAGCCTGCAGTTCATTCTGAAGACTACCACAGGACAAGATTTACCTGTGCTTCCACCTATTCCTTCCACGTCTCAGGAAGAGACTCTTCCTGTTCAAGATGAGTCTTATACAAAATTTTTACACAAATTAGTGACTACTTTGCATATACCCCTTACATCTCAAGGGGAGATTTCTGAAGGTAAAAGATCTGTCACTAAATATTTAAATTTAGTCACGCAATCAATAGCCTTGCCTATACCGCAGGTGCTTCAAGATCATCAAAAATTAGTTTGGTCCACACCTTATTCAATTAGACCTACACAAAGGTCGTTAGATAATAAATATAAGGTTCAGGATTCTCTGGGTCATGAAAAGTTGCAACTTCCTCATGCATCTTTGGTAGTCAAATCAGCCATGAGACGAAGTAAGTTACAGAAAGATATCACCAACCATCCACCACCAAAAGATTTGAAATTTATGGACATTCTAGCACGGAAAACTTTTCAGTCTTCCATGTTGTCAGCACGTATTGCGATTCACATGTTCCATCAGATTGAATACCTTTATACCATCATGGAAGACTTATCTAAATTACAATCATTGATTCAGCAACAGAACATGCCACTTTTTCAGCAAATTCTGCTGAATTTAGAAGACAGTTCTAAACAAATGATCCGAACTATTCATGATCAGTTTGACACTTCGGTCAGAACTGCGGCTACTTCTATTGCATCCAGACGTTTGTCATGGCTAAGAGCGTCGGCATTAGGAGAAGATGTTCATGACAAGGTAGCTGATGCTCCTTGTCTTGGGGATTCTTTGTTTGGAGATAAAGTAAAACAGTTAATTGAGGGTCTTAAAGAGGACTGTACAACGTTAGATACGTTAGAGCAGGATAAACAACAGCCTTCAAAATCAAACTATAAACGCTTGCCTTATTTTCATACTAAGAATAGATTTTTTCAAAGGAAATCTTTTCCTCCTCAACGGTCAACTTCTCATTTTAAATCTCAGTATCACCGATACAATTTTCATCCTAGACCGGTTAGAGAAAGGCGTTCTCAGAAGCCTATTCAACCACATCAGACGCAAAAGCTTACACCATCTTTTTGACCCTTCCCAGACCCAACATCCGGTGGGGGGCAGGATTCAACATTTTTTCCCTGCTTGGAGATCAATAACAACAGACAAGTGGATTCTGGAGATTGTTCAACATGGTTATTCTCTGGTATTTTCACAAACCCCACCTTTTCGATCATCTACACATCTCCATGTCCCCAGTTCTCAACTGTTTCAATTACGTCAAGAAGTATGCAGACTTCTTCAACTCAATGCTATAGAGATTGTACCTGCTCACGACATAAACAAGGGCTTTTACTCCCGATTTTTTCTCATTCCCAAAAAAGATGGAGGTCAAAGAGCGATACTAGATCTCCGGCATCTCAACAAGTTTCTCCCAAAACAACGATTTCGAATGACATCGTTACAAGTCATTCTCCCTCTATTGAATCAGGGAGCATGGTTTTCAGCCATAGACCTACAGGATGCTTACCTACATATTCCTGTTCATCCCTCTTCAAGACGATTTCTTCGGTTTGTCTGTCAAGGGCAACATTACCAGTACAAAGTTCTGCCCTTTGGTCTAACATCAGCTCCAAGGGTGTTCTCGAAGTGTGTCATAGCACCAGTGGCTCAATTACATCGACAAGGAATTGTCCTTTTCCCATATCTCGACGATTGGCTGATTGTAGCACAGTCTTCTCAGCAGAATCTTCAAGATTTACAAACTACCATTGTGCTTCTCGAAAAGTTAGGTTTAGTGATCAATTACAAAAAATCACATTTGATCCCAACACAAAGATTGACTTTCATCGGAGCGGATCTGGTGTCATACGAGTCTCTAGCGAAGTTACCGCTCCTTCGAGCTCAATTGCTTATCCAATTAGTTCACTATCTTCAATCACTGAAAATCATAACAGCTCGGGTTCTTCTCATTCTGTTAGGTCATATGGCATCAACAGTTGCAGTACTTCCACTAGCACGTCTGCACATGAGACCTTTACAGTGGTATTTAAAGAACAGGTGGATTCAGTATCAAGATCCACTTACTTCAAGGATTCTTCTATCCTCCCGAATCAAACGTCAGCTCTCTTGGTGGACACATCAACACAATCTCTTGGTAGGAGCGCCTTTCCAGTCACCTCTTCCAACAAAAGTTCTTACCACAGACGCATCCAAAGTGGGATGGGGAGCGCATATCGACCACTTCTCGACACAAGGCTGCTGGACCACTCAAGAGAAGAGTTATTCCATCAATCTTCTAGAATTGAGGGCGGTCAGATTAGCTATTCAAACTTTTCACCATCTTCTTCGATCCCAAGTGATACAAGTTCGTATAGACAATCAAGTAGCAATGTTTTACATCAACAAGCAAGGAGGTATGGGTTCTCTTCATCTATGTCAAGAAGCTGTCACACTCTGGAACCTAGTTCTCTCCCTCAATTCGGTGATTCAAGCAATTTATCTACCAGGTCGGGAGAATCAGATTGCAGATGTGTTAAGCAGGAGTCTTCAACCTCACGAATGGTCACTGAAGACCATAATTATTCACGATCTGTTCCAGATGTGGGGCTGGCCTCTAGTAGATCTTTTTGCCTCCCCACAGAACAACAAATGTCAGAGATTTTGTTCAAGGTGGCCTGCAAAGAACAGAATAGCAGAGGACGCATTTGCTATCCGTTGGACAAATTCTCTGTTTTATGCATTCCCTCCAATCCCTCTTATTCCAAGAGTGTTGCAGAAAGTTCTCCAAGACAAATCATCACTCATTCTAATAGCGCCGTATTGGCCGAGACAGGTGTGGTTTCCTGTGCTAACCCAGTTAACTATCCGACCACCACAATTTCTGCCTCTAGTTCCAGACCTTCTTTCACAGAACAATGGTCAGCTTCTACACCCAAATCTCAACCACCTCCAGCTCACTGCGTGGTATCTTCAAATCAATCATTAGTTTTTTCTCAACCAGTTCTTGCAGTCTTGTTGGCTTCCAGGAAGCACTCGACTCGAATGGTTTATGCCTCAAAATGGAGAAGATTTTCTCATTGGTGTACAGCACATCAACTTGACCCAGTGTCCTGTTCAATTTCTTCCTTATTGGAATATTTCCTTTCTTTATCTAATTCACAACTAGCTGCATCTTCAGTAAAGGTACATGTTGCGGCGATTTCTGTTTTTCATGATTCAATTGATGGTTGCACTGTCATGTCACATCCCATCACTAAACGATTTTTGAAAGGGTTATTTAACCTTAAACCTCCGATTCAATTACCTCCAGTAGTTTGGGATTTGAATTTAGTTTTAGAAAAACTTATGGAACCTCCTTTTGAACCTCTTCAAGAAACAACCCTTCAATATCTTACTTGGAAAACCCTGTTTCTTATAGCTATTACTTCAGCTCGAAGAATTGGGGAATTACATGCACTGGTATATTACAGTCCTTATACTCAAGTATTACATGATAAAGCGATACTACGTCCTCATCCGAAGTTTCTGCCAAAGGTAGTTTCTTCTTTTCATATAAATCAATCTATTGTTTTACCAGTGTTTTTTCCTCCTCCACATCAATCTGTTCAACACAGTAGGTTGCACACATTGGATTGTACCAGAGCATTATCCATTTATTTGCAACGTACATCAAATAGTCATAGACCTTCACAGCTTTTTTTATCATACAATAGTAAGGCTCAACAGCCAATATCAAAACGAACTTTATCATCATATGTGACTCAGTGTATAAATTTTTGTTATAAACAGCATTCATCACATCCTCATGTTACTGCTCATAAATTACGTTCAATGGCGGCCTCTACTGCATTTCTACATAGAGCACCTCTTATTGATATCTGTAAAGCAGCTACCTGCTCCTCTCTGCATACGTTATCAAAGCATTACTGTTTGGATGCAGCTTCACGGGCAGATTCATTGTTTGGACTGTCAATACTGCGGGAGGCTATGTAACCGACAACTGTCCTCCTCCTCCTATCACAGGTAACAGATCTCCAACATGGGATTTACTTTATACTTCATGTTAATGATTGCATGTTTTGGTTACCTGTGTTGGCTTGGGAGTCTTCAAGGGGTGTGGCTAGAAGATCCTGTCCATGGAAAAATCTTAGTTTCTTACCTGTAACGGTAGTTTTCCGTGGACAAAGGATCTTCTAGCCACACCATCCCTCCCTACCCTCCCTGGTTGTCGTAGCTATATTATTAAACTGACTGGTCTGAGCTGTCAAGGGTATTTATACCATATGTATGGGCGGGAATCCGCTAATTCTTTGCTTTCTTTTTAAAGCGTTGCTATTGGATGGCCGGGTCACGCACGTCATCGTGGCGTATATTCAAGGGGTGTGGCTAGAAGATCCTTTGTCCACGGAAAACTACCGTTACAGGTAAGAAACTAAGATTTTGCTCACAGTCCATGGGCTCAAGATCCTCCCCTTCCTGTTTCAACCTCCTCCCTTCTACTTCCGCCCCTCTAGTGGGCTGGAGGGCATGCCCTTATCTCCCAGGATCCTCCTTCCCTGGATCCTTTTTCTCTTGACGGCTGTCCCCAGGCTAAGGTTTACTGTCCCCTCCTCTTATTTCTTAAGGTAAGTCTAGGGGTCTTACAGGGATACATTTGCTGTTCTTCCCCACAATACTTTTGTTAATATAGTAGAATTAACATTAACTCTCTCCATTAACAAGTTCTTTGAGAAGTAGCACAAACCCCTACAATAAAGACACTTGGAAGCTACATAATAAATAAATAGCACAAATCTTATATGAAAACCAACACAGCAACCAACCCTATTAGAACACCAAAACAGACTACTAAAGATCCATACACAGAAACTACACGAGCGCAAACACTTTTACTTCTGACACTTATGCAGAACACAGAACCTCATCATATACAAAATAAGAGGGCAATTCTATAAAGGAATGCATATTTTTAAGCACCAAGAAGGCACCTATCTGCAGCCTAAAGAAATGTAAGTGCCTAATTTCCCTCATAGAATAATAGTATGTGTGCACTATCGGAAAAGAGAGCATCCTTTTTTTGGAAAGAGTACAACACTCTTCCAGATGAGCGTGCATTCTTCATAAACATTGCACACTATTTACAAAAAGTGTGCTCTATTTTGAAAGAGTTAATTGAGCCTTGGTTTCTGAAGACCTCAGCCAGGAGGAGTGACAGGGCCGTGCCTAGGGTCTCTGGCGCCCCCCCCTGCAGACTATCAGTTGGCGCCCCCCCCCCCCCCGGACCTGCCTGGCTCCAAGGCGCGTGGAAGAGCTAGGCGGTGCCAAAGAGGCGAGCGCTGCGCGCGGGAAGGCAGCAGCAGCCATGGGTGCACTTTGGTGAATTTCATTTCAACATTATATTTTTAGGCATGATATATAGAATCTAGTCCGGTTGCATGCCTAAAGTTAACTGAACAACTTTGGCTAACTTTAGACCGGATATTCAGCGTGTACTTATCTGCCTTATATTATTTAGTGAAAAGAAATACAGCCACACTGTTTGTGCTTTTTATACTTCTGAAACTTTCTTAAATCCATTTCCAGCCTATAAATTGATTATATTAAAGATACTTTAACAGGGGCCTGTCAAATGTATTGCCTTCATTACCTGAAATCAGAGACTGATTACATTTTGGGAATAGTACCTTCAAACCATAAATTAATGCTTATTCTTTAAAATAGCTGCTTAAGTAATAGTAAATAATTATGAAATTTAGAAGGGAAAAATAAAACAGACTTACCATCTATATGTTAATTAAAAGCTCCAAAAAAAAGCTACAATTTCTGATTATTTCTGAGAGTACCACAGCAAAATGTGAAGAGAATCTATCCATTCCAGCACCATTGGTTTTTAAAAGTATACTTGTCACATCTTAAGGTGAGATCTAACCCAAAGACTTCACTGGAGAAGTGCCAACCCTCAAAAACATTCCGTAAAATGCACTGGTGCAAAATGCATAATTAAATCTCTAAAGTGCTAAACATTAAAACAAAGAGCAAGCAAAAAGCCAGTGTCATTTGGAGATAAGCACCGTTTCTAACAAATAAAAGATCCACTTAGTGCTTGGCTCTATGACTTAAGTGCAAAAATGAACGTAATTACAGTTTACAGTTTTGTAAATAGCACCAGCACCGCATCAATTACAACGTGCACGAGGAAGAAAGAAGCGTTCAACTTACACTGATGTGCTAACATGAGCGAGCGGGGGTTGTAAAAGCAGCAAGCAGGCACGCTCGTCATCTCCGTCCTTTTCCCTGCCCTCTCTGCGTCCCGCCTTCCTCTGATGTCATTTCCTTTTGGGCAGGCGGGACGCTGAGAGAGCAGGGAAGCGGACGGAGACGAGCGTGCCTGCTTGTTGCTTTTACTACTGGCGCCCTGCCCGCCAGTTCGCCAAAGCGGTAAGGTTTTTTTTTTAATACAACTCGACGGCACCCTTGAAGGCAGGCGCCCCCCTGCGGCGCTTACCCCGCTTACTGTGTTGGCATGGCCCTGAGGAGTGATGGATCATACATTTATTTCATCGACCCCTCTCCTATTGTTACCGGTCTTCATTGTTTTTGTACTTTTTTTTCTCTATATAACTCTCTTTCTTCCTTGTATGTAAATATATCAAACTCCCAGTATATCACTTTGGGTATTTTCAAAGCAATTCAAACAAATTTATATTCCAATTAGAGCTCTTTTACTTATCTTCAATTTGTCGGCTCCAGGGAATATACATTTGAATGGAGTGGAATAGGTAGACTTAAATTGCTTGTTTACGCTTTCCAAAAATACAAGAATTAGGAGGCATGCAATGAAGCTACTAAGTAGTACAATTAAAACAAACTGGAGAAAATATTTCTTCACTCAACATGTAATAAACTAGGGAATTTGTTACCAGGGAGTGTAGTAAAAGCAGTTAGCTTAGCAGGGTTTAAAAAAGATTTGGATAATTTCTTAAAAGAAAAGTCAATAAACCGACTTATGAAAAACCACTGCTTTTTTCTAGGATAAGCAGCATAAAATCTGTCTTTACATTTTTGGGATCTTGCCAGGTACTTGTGACCTGGATTACCCACTGTGGGAAACAGGATACTGGGCTTGGTGGCCCTTTGGTCTGTCTCAGTATGGCAATGCTTATGTTCTTATGTACGGCTCAACCTGAAGGAAAAGGGAGCTGTTATACATGAAGGTGTACTTCCTAAGACCCCAGTGTTCTCCTAGAGTGGAACTGGTCGTGACATTATTTGAAGAGTATCATGGAGGCAGAAGATGCTCTGCTCCCTGATTTTCCTCCTGTGGGGCCAGCTACTATTTCTTCTTCTGTCATAGGCCCCCTAGTGCTTATGATGGCACAAGCAATTGCTGACCTACAAAGGAATATGTCTGAAGTTTTATTCTTAGTCAGACCCTAGCCCCCTGTATCCTGTGCAGTATCCATGCAAGACTCCTTGAACCCCATGCCTACCCAAATACCAAGACGCCTTTCCCTATCTTCTCAGAAAGTTGGAGTACCTTTTACACTTTCAGGAGTAGTTGTAACCTATACTAAACTTCTATTCCTTTGGACAAAAGAAGTGGGATTCATTGCAGGGGCGTAGCCAGACTTCGGCGGGAGGGGGGTCCAGAGCCCAAGGTGAGAGGGCACATTTTAGCCCCCCGGTGCCGCCGATTCCCCCCCCCCGCCATTGTCGACCCCGCCACCACCAACTTTGACCCCCCCCCCGCCGTCGACACTCTCAACCCCCCTCCCGCCGCAAACTCTCCCCCACCGCTGCCGTCACCTACCTTTCCTGGCAGGGGACCCCAACCCCTGCCAGCCAAGGTCCTCTTCTTCCTTCGTTCTGTTTCTGAGTCTGACGACCTGCATGTACAACATGCAGGATGTCAGACTCACAGAAACAGAACGAAGGAAGAAGAGGACCTCAGCTGGCGGGAGTTGGGGGTCCCCCACCAGCAAAGGTAGGTGACGGTGGGTTGGCAGTGGGATGTCGAGAGGGTCGTCGGCAGGGGGGTCCAGGGCCAAATCTATGGGGGCTCAGACCCCCGTGGCCTCACATAGCTACGCCACTGATTCATTGTATCCTTGTTACAAGGATATCTGCAAGCTCAGGCCCTTGATCTACCCAAGCAACAGGGTCCTAAAGTTGACACCCTGGACTCCTTTTTTCCCAAGTGATAGCAGTGATATCTAATGACCCATATAGAAGGACCTCTTCTGAGGCATCTAAATGCAGCCTCCACCAACGGAGACATCTCAAAGAGGAGTATGCTGTGGACTTTAGAAGATGGCACTCACTCTGTAGTTGGAATTCATGGGCCCTGATGAAACAGTTTACAATGAACTTATCAAGGAAGTAAAGGAGCACTTATCTCATGTCTAATCCTCTCACCACTTTGGATGGCTTGATTCAAGTAGCCATCCAGATAAACTTTTAGAAAGGCAATGGAATCAGAGACCCATTTGGATAACTTCCACAGTTTCTCCTTCTGTTAAGTCCTCAGCAGCCAAACTCTCGTCCTAGCCTCTGCAAAGTGAAGCTACCTGACCATCTATGGAAGACCAACTTCACTGCCAAACTCAGGGGCATTGATTGTAAAGCAGTGGTAAGGGGCACCTGATCCTTGACTGTCCACAGAAAGTTAGAAAACCCACACACCTCTTTCGGGCTAGGGAGACCCATTTAAGCAGTACAAATTTAACTCCCACTACTGATAAGATGCAGGATTTTCTTGTGTATAACCTTCTGCTGGAAAGGGCAATCAACCTCAGCTGGGCCTTTTTGAAAGCTACAGCAGTGGCCAACTTTATGGATATCACATTTACCCCGGGAAACTTTATTTGTGCCATTTCAAGTTGCAGCTGTCAGAGGCCACTAGTCAAAAGATCCTATCATACTGATGACTAAGACAGTGGCTAACTTAACCACAGAACTTACCACAAGATTACAGCAAGCCTATGTAAGGGCTCCCAACAGCATTTCCAGTAATGACTCTCATCATTTCTAATAACCTACAACAAGCAGTGCTATTAGAAATGCACAACAAACAAACAAACAGAACATCTGGGGGTTTATAAAATGACTAGTAAAAAAGGACCGTTTCTGAAAGAAATGAAACGGGCGCTAGCAAGGTTGTCCTGTAATGGCAATTATGTTTTTAAGGGAACTGTTAGGAGAGAGTGAGTATGTGTGACAGAGAGAGACAGAATGTGTGTGTCTGTCTGTGTGAGTGAGAGTGTAGTGTGTCCCCCGTGTACACCAATTATGCTCTCTCCCCTGCATTCATTCATATGCAGCAAACGTCCTCTGTGCCCTGCCCCCTTCATCCATCGTGGTGCAGCAATTCTCCTCTGTCCCTTGCCCTCCCCCCCTACATGTGCATCAACTCTGCATTCTCCCCTGGCCTCTCCTCCATCCACCCATATCCAGGGCCCCCTCCCTCCATCTCTCTCCCCTCTGAGTTCCAGGCCCCCTCCCACCCTCTCTCTCTGTGTGCCCTCCGCGTTACAGGCCCCCCTCCACTTTGAGTTCCAGGACCCCCTCCCTCCCCTTCGAGTTCCAGGCCTCCCCTCCCTCCCTCCCTCCGAGGGCCACGCCCCCCACTTCCGACGTCCACGCCCCCGCGCCTCCCTCCCTCTCTCTCTCTCTGCCCTCCAAGCACGACCTGTCCTCCAGCAGCCCCTCACCTTCCTAAGTGCTGGCTGTATTTTTAAAATTATTACCTTGGGGTGCGGCATCCACAGTGAAGGCGAGCAGCGCTTCACACTGCCTTCACATGTGTCTCAACTCTGCCTCTGGTCCCGCCCTTCCTGAAGCACCGCTCGCCTTCACTGTGGACGCCGCACCCCAAGGTAAGAATTTTTAAAATACAACCAGCATTTAGGAAGGCGAGGGGCTGCCGGAGGACAGGTCGTGCTTGGAGGGCAGAGAGAGAGAGAGAGAGGGAGGGAGGCATGGGGGCTGGCAACTATATATTCCCTCGAGGGCGGGGCGATTACGAACCCCAGGAACACTACACGGCTTCACTGCCACGGAGTCAGCTTCAGAACGTTGGAGGTGCGAATTATTATATTAGATGTGTCTATTAAATTGCTCTGTTTGTTCCCATTTTATGTCACCATGTACACTGCCCATATTATCCCAATTAGCAGTCTTCTTGGAACACATTTTTTGACTGCATGGTCTACTTGAGATTGAGAACATAACATTTTAGAGGGCTTTCTGCATTCAGCTAAGGATAATATAGTCATTCTCCTTGGCATACCACCCTCAATCCAATGGTCGGACTGAGAGAACTAACCAGATTATGGAACAGTTTCTGCACTGCTATATCTCCAAACATCAAGATAACTGGAAGGAACTATTATCTAGAACAGACCATGCACATAACAGTGCCTCCTACTTTTCACACTGATAACTAGGGTATGTCCTGATACACCCTTATTCCTTCCCCCTACTCCCTGCATCCCTCTTCCATTCTTTCCTACCCAATTAGTTCCTTTCTCCCTATTTTAAATATGGGAACTGCCCTGCTGTGCTCTCATGAAGAATGGCATATCAAGTCAATAAACCATAACCTATAAACCTACTAACTCTACCCCCTTTTTCGGTGTATATGTGATATCCTGGGACCTTTATGAACAAGTCTTCCATCAAGGACGTGCCGGGGGCAGAACTCTTCTACCAATAGCAACACTCCAGGTTTGAAGAAAAGGGAAAAGGAACTCCCTTCTTTTCCTTTGGGTTTCCCTAACCATGTAAGATTCATACAGGAAGCATCAAGATGCTTTAACATAATCAACAACCATGCATGATCAGAATGCAGGACTAAAGTCACCAGCAATTTCAATGGCTTTACAAATTCAGTTCTAGAGCTCTCGAAAAGAGACATAGCATCTAGTACATTCATGGATTGCTCCTCTGAAAGCTGACTATCTGAAATAGTATACCCTGGAAATGGGTGGTATCGATTCATTTGGACTCTTGAGAAAGTCCAACATATACGTTTTGGAACATTTCTTAGCAGAGATAGAAGGTACTTTAGGAAAACAGATAAAGCCTCAATTTTCAGTTTGGGGCAGAATTTTCAAGAAATTCTGTTATTTTTCAATAAAATATTATCCTTCACTACAGCATTACTAATGGTCTGAAGCGCAGAATCTTAACTGCCAAATAAGTCACACCAATTTTTAGTTGTGATATAAAAAGATTGGGCAAAATGAGCAATTTAAATGTTCTCTTGTACTTTAATGATGAAGCACGTAACTGAGTGGAAAAACCTTGCCCAAATCAGAAATGGTCTCCAATATAGTTTCCAATGGGAACATTACATAAGTACATAAGTAATGCCACACTGGGAAAAGACCAAGGGTCCATCGAGCCCAGCATCCTGTCCACGACAGCGGCCAATCCAGGCCAAGGGCACCTGGCAAGCTTCCCAAACGTACAAACATTCTATACATGTTATTCCTGGAATTGTGGATTTTTCCCAAGTCCATTTAGTAGCGGTTTATGGACTTGTCCTTTAGGAAACCGTCCAACCCCTTTTTAAACTCTGCTAAGCTAACCGCCTTCACCACTTTCTCCGGCAACGAATTCCAGAGTTTAATTATACGTTGGGTGAAGAAAACTTTTCTCCGATTTGTTTTAAATTTACTACACTGTAGTTTCGTCGCATGCCCCCTAGTCCTAGTATTTTTGGAAAGCGTGAACAGACGCTTCACATCCACCTGTTCCACTCCACTCATTATTTTATATACCTCTATCATGTCTCCCCTCAGCCGTCCCTTCTCCAAGCTGAATAGCCCTAGCCTCCTTAATCCTTCTTCATAGGGAAGTCGTCCCATCCCCGCTATCATTTTAGTCGCCCTTCGCTGCACCTTTTCCTATTCTACTATATCTTTCTTGAGATGCGGCGACCAGAATTGAACACAATACTCAAGGTGCGGTTGCACCATGGAGCGATACAACGGCATTATAACATCCTCACACCTGTTTTCTATACCTTTCCTAATAATACCCAACATTCTATTCGCTTTCCTAGCCACGGCAGCACACTGAGCAGAAGGTTTCAGTGTATTATCGACGACGACACCCAGATCCCTTTCTTGGTCCGTAACTCCTAACGTGGAACCTTGCATGACGTAGCTATAATTCGGGTTCTTTTTTCCCACATGCATCACCTTGCACTTGCTCACATTAAACGTCATCTGCCATTTAGCCGCCCAGTCTCCCAGTCTCGTAAGGTCCTCTTGTAATTTTTCACAATCCTGTCGCGATTTAACAACTTTGAATAACTTTGTGTCATCAGCAAATTTAATTACCTCGCTAGTTACTCCCATCTCTAAATCATTTATAAATATATTAAAAAGCAGCGGTCCTAGCACAGACCCCTGAGGAACCCCACTAACTACCCTTCTCCATTGTGAATACTGCCCATTTAACCCCACTCTCTGTTTCCTATCCTTCAACCAGTTTTTAATCCACAATAGGACATTTGGGGCAAGGATTAATTTTCATTGAATTCTACACATGTAAATACAGTTATATGTAGGTACTGAAGACCCTCACTACATACTAAGCAAACATTAATATCTTTAAACTGTGTTTAGTGGATTGTTGAAAACTTTTGTCTCTGTTCTAGCTTTTTGATAATTCCAGGCTCACAAGTGTCAGGATATATACAGATTCCAATGATGTACATAAGTACATACAGTGGGGGAAATAAGTATTTGATCCCTTGCTGATTTTGTAAGTTTGCCCACTGACAAAGACATGAGCAGCCCATAATTGAAGGGTAGGTTATTGGTAACAGTGAGAGATAGCACATCACAAATTAAATCCGGAAAATCACATTGTGGAAAGTATATGAATTTATTTGCATTCTGCAGAGGGAAATAAGTATTTAATCCCTCTGGCAAACAAGACCTAATACTTGGTGGCAAAACCCTTGTTGGCAAGCACAGCGGTCAGACGTCTTCTGTAGTTGATGATGAGGTTTGCACACATGTCAGGAGGAATTTTGGTCCACTCCTCTTTGCAGATCATCTCTAAATCATTAAGAGTTCTGGGCTGTCGCTTGGCAACTCGCAGCTTCAGCTCCCTCCATAAGTTTTCAATGGGATTAAGGTCTGGTGACTGGCTAGGCCACTCCATGACCCTAATGTGCTTCTTCCTGAGCCACTCCTTTGTTGCCTTGGCTGTATGTTTTGGGTCATTGTCGTGCTGGAAGACCCAGCCACGACCCATTTTTAAGGCCCTGGCGGAGGGAAGGAGGTTGTCACTCAGAATTGTACGGTACATGGCCCCATCCATTCTCCCATTGATGCGGTGAAGTAGTCCTGTGCCCTTAGCAGAGAAACACCCCCAAAACATAACATTTCCACCTCCATGCTTGACAGTGGGGACGGTGTTCTTTGGGTCATAGGCAGCATTTCTCTTCCTCCAAACACGGCGAGTTGAGTTCATGCCAAAGAGCTCAATTTTTGTCTCATCTGACCACAGCACCTTCTCCCAATCACTCTCGGCATCATCCAGGTGTTCACTGGCAAACTTCAGACGGGCCGTCACATGTGCCTTCCGGAGCAGGGGGACCTTGCGGGCACTGCAGGATTGCAATCCGTTATGTCGTAATGTGTTACCAATGGTTTTCGTGGTGACAGTGGTTCCAGCTGCCTTGAGATCATTGACAAGTTCCCCCCTTGTAGTTGTAGGCTGATTTCTAACCTTCCTCATGATCAAGGATACCCCACGAGGTGAGATTTTGCGTGGAGCCCCAGATCTTTGTCGATTGACAGTCATTTTGTACTTCTTCCATTTTCTTACTATGGCACCAACAGTTGTCTCCTTCTCGCCCAGCGTCTTACTGATGGTTTTGTAGCCCATTCCAGCCTTGTGCAGGTGTATGATCTTGTCCCTGACATCCTTAGACAGCTCCTTGCTCTTGGCCATTTTGTAGAGGTTAGAGTCTGACTGATTCACTGAGTCTGTGGACAGGTGTCTTTCATACAGGTGACCATTGCCGACAGCTGTCTGTCATGCAGGTAACGAGTTGATTTGGAGCATCTACCTGGTCTGTAGGGGCCAGATCTCTTACTGGTTGGTGGGGGATCAAATACTTATTTCCCTCTGCAGAATGCAAATAAATTCATATACTTTCCACAATGTGATTTTCCGGATTTAATTTGTGATGTGCTATCTCTCACTGTTACCAATAACCTACCCTTCAATTATGGGCTGCTCATGTCTTTGTCAGTGGGCAAACTTACAAAATCAGCAAGGGATCAAATACTTATTTCTCCCACTGTAAGTATTGCCATATTGGGACAGACCAAAGGTCCATCAAGCCCAGTATCCTGTTTCCAACAGTGGCCAATCCAGGTCACAAATATCTGGCAACATCCCAAAAAAGTACAAAACATTTTATACTGCTTATCCCAGAAATAGTGGATTTTCCCTAAGTCCAATTTAATAATGGTCTATGGACTTTTGCTTTAGGAAGCCGTCCAAACCGTTTTTAAACTCTGCTAAACTAACCGCCATTACCACATTCTCTGGCAACGAATTCCAGAGTTTAATTACACACTCAGTAAAGAAACATTTTCTCTGATTCGTTTAAAATTTACTACTTTGTAGCTTCATCGCATGCCCCCTAGTATTTTTGGAAAGCATAAACAGACACTTCACGTCTACCCTTTCAACTCCACTCATTATTTTATAGACCTCTATCATATCTCCCCTCAGCCGTCTTTTCTCCAAGCTGAAGAGCCCAAGCCACTTTAGCCTTTCCTCATAGAGAAGTCGTCCCATCCACATTATCATTTTCGTCGCCCTTCTCTGCACCTTTTCTAATTCCACTATATCTTTTTGGAGATGTGGCGACCAGAATTGAACACAATATTCGAGGTGCGTTCGCACCATGGAGCTATACAAAGGCATTATAATGTCCTCATTGTTTTCCATTCCTTTCCTAATAATGCCCAACATTCTATTTGCTTTATCCACAGCAGCACACTGAGCAGAAGGTTTCAATGTATCATCTATGATGACACCTAGATCCCTTTCTTGGTCTGTGACTCCTAACGTGGAACCTTACATGACGCAGCTATTATGCGGGTTCCTCTATCCCACATGCATCACTTTCCACTTGCTCACATTAAATGTCATGTGCCATTTAGACGCCCAGTCTCCTAGTCTCGTAAGGTCCTCGTGTAATTTTTCACCATCCTCTTGCGACTTAACCACTTTGAATAACTTTGTGTCTTCAGCAAATTTAATTACATCACTAGTTACTCCCATCTCTAGGTCATTTATAAATATGTTAAAAAGCAGCGGTCCTAGCACAGACCCCTGGGGAACCCCACTAACTACCCTTCTCCATTGAGAATACTGACCATTTAACCCTACTCTCTGTTTTCTATCTTTTAACCAGTTTTTAATTCACAATAGAACACTACCTCCTATCCCATGACTCTCCAATTTCCTCTGGAGTCTTTCATGAGGTACTTTATCAAACGCCTTCTGAAAATCCAGATACACAATATCAACCGGCTCACCTTTAGCCATGTTTGTTCACCCCTTCAAAGAAATGTAGTAGATTGGTGAGGCAAGATTTCCCTTCACTAAATCCATGTTAACTGTCTCATTAATCCATGCTTTTGAATATGCTCTGTAATTTTGTTCTTTATAATAGTCTCTACCATTTTTCCCGGCACAGACGTCAGACTCACTAGTCTATAATTTCCCGGATCTCCTCTGGAACCTTTTTTTTTTTTTTTTAAATTGGCGCTACATTGGCCACCCTCTAATCTTCCAGGACCACGCTCGAGTTTTAAGGATAAATTACATATTACTAACAATAGCTCCACAAGTTTATTTTTTAGTAATATCAGTACTCTGGGATGAATACCATCCGGTCCAGGAGATTTGCTACTCTTCAATTTGTAGAACTGTCCCATTACATCCTCCAGGTTTATAGAGAATTCATTCAGTTTCTCCGACTCAGCTTTGAATACCATTTCTGGCACCGATATCTCTCCCAAATCTTCCTCGATGAAGACCGAAGCAAAGAATTCATTTAATCTCTCTGCTATGGCTTTGTCTTCCCCGATAGCCCCTCTTGCCCTCAGTCATCTAGCAGTCCAACCGATTCTTTTGCTGGCTTCCTGCTTTTATAAACCTAAAACAAATTTTACTATGTGTTTTTGCCTCCCCTCTTAGCCTTCCTTATCAGCGCTTTGCATTTGACTTGACATTCCTTATGCTGTTTCTTATTATTTTCAGTCAGTTCCTTTTTCGATTTTTTGAAGGATTTCTTTTAGCACAAATAGCGTCCTTCACCTCACTTTTTAACTATGCCGGCTGTCGTTTAGTCTTCCGTCCTCCTTTTTTAATTCGCGGAATATATTTAGCTTGGGCTTCCAAGATGGTATTTTTGAACAGCATCCATGCCTGATGTAAATTTTTGACCCTCACAGCCGCTCCTCTAAGTTTTTTTTTTCACAGTTCTTCTCATTTTATCATAGTCTCCTTTTTGAAAGTTAAACACTAACGTATTTGATTTCCTATGTATACTTACTTCAAAGCTAATATCATATTATGATCACTGTTATCAAGCGGTCCCAGCACCATTACCTCTCGCACCAGATCATGCGCTCCACTAAGGACTAGGTCTAGAATTTTTCCTTCTCTCGTTGGTCCTGTACCAGCTGCTCCATAAAGCAGTCCTTGATTTTGTCAGGGAATTTTACCTCCCTAGCGTGCCCTGATGTTACATTTACCCAGTCAATATCAAGGTAATTGAAATCACCCATTACTATTGTGTTGCCCAGTTTGTTTGTGCCCCTAATTTCCTTTAACATTTCTGCATCTGTCTGTTCATCCTGGCCAAGCGGACGATAGTACACTGCTATCACTATCCTTTTCCCCTTTACACATGGAATTTCAATCCATAGGGATTCCAAGATGTGTTTTGTTTCCTGCAGAATTTTCAATCTATTTGATTCAAGGCTCTCCTTAATATACAATGCTAACCCTCCACCAATTCGATCCACCCTATCAGTACGATATAATTTGAACCCCGGTATGACAGTGTCCCACTGGGTATCCTCCTTCCACCAGGTCTCAGAGATGCCTATTATATCTAATTTTTAATTCAGTGCAATATATTCTAACTCTCCCATCTTATTTCTTAGGCTCCCGGCATTTGCATATAGACATTTCGAACTATATGTTAGTTGTTCCTATTCACATCATGCTCAATACTTGTCAGTATTAATTTGCAATCTTTTGTCTGATTTTTATTTTTATTTAAGGACACCTGATCTACTATAGCCTCTTTCGCAACCTCACTATCAGATACCCTATCTTCCCTGTTTTGGTGATATCTTTGAAAGACACCTTATCCCGAACCATGCGATTTTGAGCGACTGTCGGCTTACCCCGTTACTAGTTTAAAAGCTGCTCTATCTCCTTTTTAAACGCTGATGCCAACAGCCTGGTCCACCCTGGTTAAGGAGGAGCCCATCCTTTTGGAATAGGCTTCCCCTTCCTCAGAATGTTGCCCAGTTCTTAAATCTAAAACCCTCCTCACTGCACCATCGTCTCATCCACACATTGAGACTCCGGAGCTCTGCCTGTCTCTTGGGCCCTGCGCATGGAACGGGTAGCACTTCAGAAAATGCTACCCTAGAGGTTCTGGATTTGAGCTTCCAGAACCTCTCTCCCACTTTTTCCTATGTCATTGGTACCCACATGTACCAAGACAGCCAGCTCCTCCCCAGCACTATCTAAAATCCTATCTAGGTGATACATGAGGTCCACCACCTTCGCACCAGGCAGGCATGTCACCAGGCAATCCTCATGTCCACCAGCCACCCAGCTATCTATATTCCTAATGATTGAATCACCAACTACAACAGCTGTCCTAACCCTTCCCTCCGGGGCAGCACTTGGAGACATATCTTTGGTGCGAGAGGATAGTACATCCCCTGGTGGGCAGGTCCTGGCTAAATGAGTACATCCTGCAATGCCTAATAGAGGCTTATCTGTTAATGCAGTGGTACAAAGTTCAAGTTTTAAAACTAAGGGGGAAAGACTACGAAGAATAGTTGATAAAACGTAGAGTCAGGGTTTGGCTCCTGTGAATTCAGTCTACATTGAAGTATGTTTCCAAAGCTGATTGGGGTTCCACCACCAGCTAATGTTAATAAACAGAAAAAAAAGAGCATAGAAGAAGTTGACAGGATGTGTTATTTTTAGGTACTGTGCTTCAGTTACTTACTAATATCCTTCGGAAGGACTTGAATTCAAGGTATGTGAGATGTTCAGCCAATTCCTCAGGCTCCAAGTGGTCAAATAGAAGAGAGACTCTTTGCTTCTTACTAATGTTAGACATTATCCTTTTACTAAGTTTCCAAGACAATTCCCGAGAACTTCTGGAAGAGAGTAAAATATAAGGATAAAACACTGGTTTTATGGGCCAGTGGTAAATGCTATACTAAGTAGCCATTCTAGGCTCCACTGTTAGAGCCAGTTCTCAAAGTTTGGGTTGCTCAGCATTGGGAGTGCTACTTAAAGTAACAGAAGCAAAGCAAATGTGTGTCTGTCATGCTGATATCAAATTGCTGAACCAAAAATAACACTGAAAATAGCCTCAGGGAGCTACATTCTACAGTGGTGGCCACAGGACAATGCTGTGGTACTTGATTTGAATATGATAGGAGATGCAGGAGATGCAAGAAAAAGGAGAGTACTGAAGCTAGATAGTAAGATGTTATGGAGGGAACCTTTGCATAACTGCTTCTGGAGAGAAAGGAATGTAATTAGAAGCTGGGAAGTATTAAGAAGAAAGGCTATGGGTCCTGGTGGGTCTACCAGAAAACATAGCTGCATAGGATCTAAGTTCCCTCCTTCCATTAGTCCCTTCAATGAGAAAGCAATCATGGGCCATCCAAAATTTCTCCCTCTCATACTGTTACACTAGGTGGTTTATATACTAATTTGTCCAAAACTGTATGGTATACAAATAATAAAATTAAATAAAAATATGTATGTAGCTGGAACACAAAGCAAACACACACCATACAAAAATGTCAGAGATTCAAAATTAGCTAGCGCAAGAGAATCCAGAGGAGACAGATCTGCTGGATAACACAAAGATACGGAAGGTACTAACTGAAAGTGAACTACTTCACAATGCTATGAAATTAATTGCTATTGATACTAAGGTTAGTAATCAAGAATTAAATTTAAAAAAAAAATAAAAAATTAATAAAAATACAGATCTTTGATGTTGAATTAATATGTCACAGTACATCTTAATAAAATTATTTACAAGCAATAAAGAATAAGTGTGTCTTATGAGTTTGAAAACGCATAAGATACATCCCAGCTCAAATTTCATTTGGCAGTTTATTCTACAGTAAAGGGGCAGTGCAGCATAAAGCACATACTAGTCAAATGTTCTTAGAGAGAGCAAGTTACATTCAAAGTTTTTTGCATATCTGTATCCAGCAAAATTAATAACCCTGAAAATTCATCACACCATGCTATACTTCTCAGTTTTTATTCTTAACTAAGAATAAAAACTGAAGAAGTGTAGCATGGTATGATGAATTTTCAGGGTTATTAATTTTGCTGGATACAGATATGCAAAAAAACTTTTAATATAACTTGCTCAGAATCAGAAAGCAGATCTGGCCCCCATCCTCCTCCTTTAGACCATGAAAGCCTGAAACAAAAGAACTGTTACTTACTACCATTCTCCAAGAACAGGATCTGTATACGGATAACAATCAAAGAGGATTGATACAATAAAAGAAAGACCATCTACCTGAAACTCCCAGACAATGACTCTCTTAATCTTGTCAAGTACATTCTGGGGTGTGTACCACAGTAGCTGGTCATCTAGGAAGCATGTGACCAGCTAAACTAAGTTTTTCAGGCCTCCATCTCCAAAACCAGAAAGAAACAGTTTCAACTATCCTGAGTGGTGATTGGGTTAGTACATACTACCTGACTTCAGGTCAACAAGAATTAAAATGACGGATTCTCACTGAACCTCTCTGGACTCTCGCTCTTTGCATCTTTCTCTCTCTCTCTCTCTCTCTGGACCTTCACTGAACCCCACGCTCTTGACCTTCACTGGAATACACACACCCAAGATAAGACTGTCTCCGGGTTCTACTCACTTCAAATCTGCAAATAAAAGACTTCTCTCCCAGCAAAGATCACCATCAGGCTACAGATATAAGACCTCCTTCACCACTCCAACCAGTGGCAGAAAGACATCTGAGCCTCAATCAGAGTGAGTTAATACCAATCCAGCATAATCAATAATTCAGAATGTCTAACAATATTTGTCTTGTGGCACATTTCCCTTGTATAAGATCCCTAAACTGAAGCTAAAATTATTGCATTAGCTGTACAGTATTAGGACTGCATCTTATGGCTTTTATCTCGCACCACTCACAATTCCTTAGTTCCCCAGCACGAATCCTCCGTTCAGTTAATGACCATCGTTTGATTCTTCCAAGTCCAAAACTAGCACACTAAAAATTCACTAGACATTTTTCTGTCAGTTCCCCCATGTATGGAATAATCTCCTGTTGTCTCTTTGGAGCACAACATCTCTAAAACAGTTAGAGTTAGCTATGCAGGTACCAGCAATGAATATTGCAGGCACCCTCATAACTCCTGGCTGCTCCTCCATTCCACCCCCTGATCTGCCCACTTGGGACATGGCTGATGAGTGCTGATACTCAGTGGCACTGTCCAATTTAGGGCTGGTGAATATCGGCAGCTGGGTGAGCCCAAGCGATTTAAACAGGCAGGAGACTCTCCTGCCCGTTTAAATCACTTGAATATTGACTCCTCCTTGAAGTTCCAGCTGTTCCGAGACGTTGTTAGCTGGACAGCCTTTGGAGTCAGCATTTCGACCTTTACAAAAGCCTGTAGAACTCAGAAATGTTTGCCCTCCTGAGAAAAGAATATTGCACATTAACAGGTTTATTTTCGAAAGAGAAGGGCGCCCATCTTTCAACACAAATCGGGAGATGGGCGTCCTTCTCTCAGTGTCGCCCAAATCGGCATAATCGAAAGCCGATTTTGGGCGTCCCCAACTGCTTCCTGTCGTGGGGACGACCAAAGTTCCTGGGGGCGTGTCGGAGGCGTAGCAAAGGTAGGACTGGGGCGTGCCTAACAGATGGGCGTCCTCGAGCGATAATGGAAAAACGAAGGGTGTCCCTGACGAGCACTTAGCCGACTTTACTTGGTCCATTTTTTCTTATGACCAAGCCTCAAAAAGGTGCCCGAACTGACCAGATGACCACCGGAGGGAATCAGGGATGACCTCGCCTGACTCCCCCAGTAGTGACTAACCCCCTCCCACCCTGAAAACAACAACTTTAAAAACTTTTTTTTGCCAGCCTCAAATATCATACTCAGGTCCATCGCAGCAGTATGCAGGTCCCTGGGGGGGGGGGAGGTGTGTGCGTGTGTGTCAGCGGAGGCATAGCGAAGGCGTGGATGTCCTTCTTTCAAACATTTTGGACGTCCTGAACTGCCCCCCCCCCCCACAGAGACAGCTAAATTTCAAGGGAGTGAAGTGCAGTAGAGTGGAGTGGAGGAGTGGCCTAGTGTTTAGAGAACTGGTCTTGCAATCCAGAAGTGGCCAGTTCAAATCCCACTGCTGCTACTTGTAATCAAAAATCCAAATAAATAAATAAATAAATAAAGGGGGTGTCAGAGGCATAGCAAAGGCATGGACATCCTTCTCACTGAAACATCCACATTTTGGACATCCTCAACTGCCCGTCGCAGGGACGGAGGCATAGCGAAGGCGCCTAACACCTGGAGATCCTTCACTCATACTCAAAAAAAAAAAAAAAAGTTGTCCCTGACGAGCACTTGGACGTTTTCACCTGGACTTGTGTTTTTTTAAGGTTGTTGGCGGCTATTATACACGCAGCTTGTCTGCGTGTATGAAGTCGTCTTTGGCATGCGCAGAGCAGCCACGCATAACTCTTGGCTGCTCTGCATTGGCTTCCCCTCCTTAGGAAGGAAATCATGTGCAAATGAGCTAACAGCGAGCAGCTCATTTGCATGCGATTTCCTTCATGCATGCCCGTTCCTTTCTGAATTGCTAAGGGATCGGTAAGGGAAGGACTTTTTCCGTTCAGTTGGTACATCAGTTAGTCCACTGCAGTGCCCCCTAGGGTGCCCGGTTGGTGTCCTGGTATGTCAGGGGGACCAGTGCACTACGAATTCTGGCTCCTCCCATGACCAAATGAGTTGGATTTAGTCATTTTTGAGATGGGCATCCTCGGTTTCCATTATCGCCGAAAACCGGGGATAACCAACTCTAAGGTCGACCATCTCAACATTTAGGTCGACCATCTCTAAGGTCGACCTAAATGTTGAGATTTGGGCGTCCCCAACCATATTATCAAAATGAAAGATGGGCGCCCATCTTGTTTCGATAATACGGGTTTCCCTGCCCCTTCGAGGGGAAAGGAGGATGCCCTCAGGAAAGCTTGGGCGTCCCATTCGATTATGCCCCTCCACGAGGCCCTTTTACTGAAGCTTTGCATGCATGAACAGATATTAGCATTGCTAAATTATGAGTGTTCTATTTTATACCTATGGGACATGTAGCACTTAGTGCACGCTAATATCCATTAGTGTGCACTAAGCTTTAGTAAAAGGACCCCTAAGGTAATTGTTTCTGGCTGTTTTACATTAACCCCCTCATTCTATAATAGGGTGCCTAGATTTAAGCACTAAATGAATGCTTTAATTTATAGAATACTAGTGAATGTACATTTGCAAACATAAGCCCTCTTTTACAAAGCTGCACAACAATTTCTATGGGCTTCCTCTCATTTGCCGGGCGGGAATAGCTAGCACAATTTTGTAAAAGAAGCCCGTAAGTATTAGCCGACCACTCAGCACTATTCTCATATAGGTGCTGATTTACACTAGTATTCTATAACAGAACCTTGAAACCCAGCTGGCATTACAGAATCAGTGCTCAGCACACTGAATCTAGATGCCTACCTTAATTGCAACCAGTTATAGTTATAGTGCTCTACCTAATTTATTTAAAAATGGGTTTTCTTCCTTATTGTAATTATATATTGCTGGGTTTTGTTTTGTTTTTAGCTTTACTAGAAGGAACCCTTATTTTATCATCCTCACTTTAATTTTTTATTTATTTTATTACATTTGTACCCCACACTTTCCCACTCATAACAGGCTCAATGTGGCTTACATATTATATACAGGTACTTATTTATACCGGGGGCAATGGAGGGTTAAGTGACTTGCCCAGACTCACAAGGAGCTGTCTGTGTCTGCAGTGGGAATTGAACCCAGTTCCCCAGGACCAAAGTCAACCACTCTAACCACTAGGCCACTCCTCTCCCTTATCTCTTGTTCGTCCTGTTTGTCTGTCCTAATTAGTTTGTAAGCTCTGTCGAGCAGGGACTGCCTCTTCATGTACAGCGCTGCGTACATCTAGTAGTGCTATAGAAATGATAAGTAGTAGTAGTAGTAGGATTAGCTTGTTTGCTTGTTTTTCCAAGGGTTTTCTCTTTTTTTACCTCCACTTCAAAGGGGAAAGGCAAATTAATTATACTCTTTGAAGTCCCAGCACTCTGCATGGATTTAATGAATTTTAAATATTGTAAAAGCTTAGATATGTGCTCCCATTTATATATGCACGATGAAGGTTTATTTTTTACTCTTACAATCGTTATGTGATAGCACGAGATCACAGATTTTGAAGCATGTCAAGCAACACTGCTTTCATTCACTAACATATATATTTGTCTATGTGTATGAGGAGTCATTTTATTAGATATTTGAACATTTTAAAAATGATTTTCATCCAGATACCAAAACATTTTGGTATGTTAACCTTAATTGTTATTAGATTACCATTGTTTTAATTGATACAACACCTTGAACATTAATTCTTAGACTCAGTGACACTTTGTAAGAAAAATATGTTAACATGTATGCATGAATTGAATTTCACACATATATTTTGCATTGTTTTAATTTTCCCCCAAATTTTGTTTGTTGTATGTTGACTGTTTTATTTAGATATTGTTTGATATTAATATAATATATTCATACAGTATGGTTATTTACCTATATGTATCCTATCTACACATCTAGAAATAGAAAGATCCCGAATGCCTTACATAAGGATTTGCTCAGACAAATGGTAGCAAAACCTATCAAGGAAGAGTCAACAATGAATCTAATACTCATGAACAGACAGCATGTCTCATGTGAGCAGCAGTGATTATCACATGATGTGGTTTGAGATAAAAGCTAAGACAGAGTCTAGCCACACTAAACTCAAAGCACTGTATTTCAAAAATATTGACTTCAGTAAATGAGGAAGTTGGACCTAGCAGGGTATGATAATATAAGGAAAATGGAAAGACTGGGGTAGATTGAAAGGGGCTGTAAAAAGGGCAACAGACGCTTTATGTAAGGAAGGTAAACAACAGCAAGTGGAAAGGAAAATTCATATGGTTCATACTAATATGTTTAAAAACCCACAGCTTGATGCACTAACTACACACTAAAAACCCTTCCCTTACCGACCCCCTGTTTGCTGCTTACCAATTTGGAAAACAACGGGGATGCATGAAGGAAATCGCATGCAAATGAGTAGCACATTTGCATGCGATTTCCTTCCAGCCAGTCGGTCAGGTGAGCATGCACAGAGCAGTCATACATTAAGCGTGGCTGCTCAGCACATGCCACAGATGGCTTCATACACGCAGACAAGCAGTGTGTATAATAGCCGTCTACAGTCTTTGATCCTGCCTGCCTCCTGCCTCAAAGTGCCTGCCTGCCTGCCAGCCAATCGCAGTGCGTTTAGCTGACACTGGTGTCAACTAAACGCGCTGTGATTGGATGAGAGAGACCAGCTGGAACAGCTGGAGCAGGGAGCTCCGGGAGTGACTGGTTCCGAGCTACAGTCATCTAATATAATAAAACGCACCCTCAACGTTCTGAGGATAACGTTCTGTGAAGCCTTGAAGCCTTGAAGCCTTGAAGCCTGAAGCCTTGAAGCCTTGAAGCAATGCCATCTGACGTCACTCCCAGGCTGAAGGGTTCGCGCCGGATTCGTGGTGTGAAGCCTTCAAGCCAGCCAGCCGTCTTTGCCCCGCCCTCGCCTCAAACCAAACAAATCCGGAAGCGAAGCATCAGGGAACGAGCCGGCGCTCCCGACGTCTAGCCTTCCCTTCGCTGTGTTCCGCCTTCAAAAGAAGGCGGGAGACAGCGAAGGGAAAGCAAGACGTCGGGAGCGCCGCCTCCTTCCCTGACGTTTCGCTGCACGAACCGCCACAGAGGTAAAGTTAAAACGAAGAAGAAAAAAAAAAGGGATGCATGAATGCGAAGGGGGGGGGGCATGGATGCGAAGGGGGGGGGATGCATGGATGCGAAGGGGGGGACATGGATGCGAAGGGGGGGGGAGAAGAGGGCAGGCCAGGCTGGGACATGGGAGAGAGAGGAGCATGGATGCGAGGGGGGGGGGGTCATGGAAGGGAGAGAGGGGACTTGCTGGAAAAGGATGAATGGAGGCGGCAGGGGACAGAGGAGCATGGATGGGCATGGAATGGGAGGGCAGGGCTCAGGGAGAGAGGGGAATTACTGGAAATGGATGAATGAAGGGGCCAGGGGACAGAGGAGCATGGATGGGCATGGATTGGGAGGGCAGGACTAAGGGAGAGAGGGAAATTGCTGGATAGGGATGAATAGAGGGGACAGATGGGCATGGATGGATATGGATTGCAGGGCAGGCCTCAGGTAGAGAGGGCAATTGCTGGATAGGGAAAAATGGAGGGGCCAGGTGACAGATGAGCATGGATTGGAAGGGCAGGACTCAGGGAGAGGGAAATTGCTGGATAGGGATGAATGGAGGGGACAGATGGCCATGGATGGATATGGATTGCAGGGCAGGCCTCAGGCAGAGAGGGAAAATGCTGGATAGAGAAAAATGGAGGGGCCAGGTGACAGAGGAGCATGGATGGGCATGGATTGGAAGGGCAGGACTCAGGGAGAGAGGGAATTGCTGGATAGGGATGAATGGAGGGGACAGATGGGCATGGATGGATATGGATTGCAGGGCAGGCCTCAGGCAGAGAGGGGAAATGCTGGATAGGGAAAAATGGAGGGGCCAGGTGACAGAGGAGCATGGATGGGCATGGATTGGAAGAGCAGGACTCAGGGAGAGGGGAATTGCTGGATAGGGATGAATGGAGGGGACAGATGGGCATGGATGGATATGGATTGCAGGGCAGGCCTCAGGCAGAGAGGGGAAATGCTGGATAGGGAAAAATGGAGGGGCCAGGTGACAGAGGAGCATGGATGGGCATGGATTGGAAGGGCAGGACTCAGGGAGAGGGGAATTGCTGGATAGGGATGAATGGAGGGGACAGATGGGCATGGATGGATATGGATTGCAGGGCAGGCCTCAGGCAGAGAGGGGAAATGCTGGATAGGGAAAAATGGAGGGGCCAGGTGACAGAGGAGCATGGATGGGCATGGATTGGAAGGGCAGGACTCAGGGAGAGGGGAATTGCTGGATAGGGAAAAATGGAGGGGCCAGGTGACAGATGAGCATGGATTGGAAGGGCAGGACTCAGGGAGAGGGAAATTGCTGGATAGGGATGAATGGAGGGGACAGATGGCCATGGATGGATATGGATTGCAGGGCAGGCCTCAGGCAGAGAGGGAAAATGCTGGATAGAGAAAAATGGAGGGGCCAGGTGACAGAGGAGCATGGATGGGCATGGATTGGAAGGGCAGGACTCAGGGAGAGAGGGAATTGCTGGATAGGGATGAATGGAGGGGACAGATGGGCATGGATGGATATGGATTGCAGGGCAGGCCTCAGGCAGAGAGGGGAAATGCTGGATAGGGAAAAATGGAGGGGCCAGGTGACAGAGGAGCATGGATGGGCATGGATTGGAAGAGCAGGACTCAGGGAGAGGGGAATTGCTGGATAGGGATGAATGGAGGGGACAGATGGGCATGGATGGATATGGATTGCAGGGCAGGCCTCAGGCAGAGAGGGGAAATGCTGGATAGGGATGAATGGAGGGGCCAGGTGACAGAGGAGCATGGATGGGCATGGATTGGAAGGGCAGGACTCAGGGAGAGGGGAATTGCTGGATAGGGATGAATGGAGGGGACAGATGGGCATGGATGGATATGGATTGCAGGGCAGGCCTCAGGCAGAGAGGGAAAATGCTGGATAGAGAAAAATGGAGGGGCCAGGTGACAGAGGAGCATGGATGGGCATGGATTGGAAGGGCAGGACTCAGGGAGAGAGGGAATTGCTGGATAGGGATGAATGGAGGGGACAGATGGGCATGGATGGATATGGATTGCAGGGCAGGCCTCAGGCAGAGAGGGGAAATGCTGGATAGGGAAAAATGGAGGGGCCAGGTGACAGAGGAGCATGGATGGGCATGGATTGGAAGAGCAGGACTCAGGGAGAGGGGAATTGCTGGATAGGGATGAATGGAGGGGACAGATGGGCATGGATGGATATGGATTGCAGGGCAGGCCTCAGGCAGAGAGGGGAAATGCTGGATAGGGATGAATGGAGGGGCCAGGTGACAGAGGAGCATGGATGGGCATGGATTGGAAGGGCAGAACTCAGGGAGAGGGGAATTGCTGGATAGGGAAAAATGGAGGGGCCAGGTGACAGATGAGCATGGATTGGAAGGGCAGGACTCAGGGAGAGGGAAATTGCTGGATAGGGATGAATGGAGGGGACAGATGGCCATGGATGGATATGGATTGCAGGGCAGGCCTCAGGCAGAGAGGGAAAATGCTGGATAGAGAAAAATGGAGGGGCCAGGTGACAGAGGAGCATGGATGGGCATGGATTGGAAGGGCAGGACTCAGGGAGAGAGGGAATTGCTGGATAGGGATGAATGGAGGGGACAGATGGGCATGGATGGATATGGATTGCAGGGCAGGCCTCAGGCAGAGAGGGGAAATGCTGGATAGGGAAAAATGGAGGGGCCAGGTGACAGAGGAGCATGGATGGGCATGGATTGGAAGGGCAGGACTCAGGGAGAGAGGGAATTGCTGGATAGGGATGAATGGAGGGGACAGATGGCCATGGATGGATATGGATTGCAGGGCAGGCCTCAGGCAGAGAGGGGAAATGCTGGATAGGGAAAAATGGAGGGGCCAGGTGACAGAGGAGCATGGATGGGCATGGATTGGAAGAGCAGGACTCAGGGAGAGGGGAATTGCTGGATAGGGATGAATGGAGGGGACAGATGGGCATGGATGGATATGGATTGCAGGGCAGGCCTCAGGCAGAGAGGGGAAATGCTGGATAGGGATGAATGGAGGGGCCAGGTGACAGAGGAGCATGGATGGGCATGGATTGGAAGGGCAGGACTCAGGGAGAGGGGAATTGCTGGATAGGGATGAATGGAGGGGACAGATGGGCATGGATGGATATGGATTGCAGGGCAGGCCTCAGGCAGAGAGGGGAAATGCTGGATAGGGATGAATGGAGGGGGCAGGTGACAGAGAAACATGGATGGCCATGGATTGGGAGGGCAGGGCTCAGGGAGAGAGGGGAATTGCTGGAAAAGGATGAATGGAGGGGGCAGGGGACAGATGGCCATGGATTGGGAGGGCACGGCTCACACTCTCTCTCTCATATACAATGTCTTTCTGACTCTCACTCTCACACACTCTGTCTCACACTGTATCACATTCACTCTCTATGTGCCACACAGTCACTCACACACTCGCTTGGTCTCATACACACACTCTCTCTCACACTGTGTCTCACATACACACTTGCACACACTCTCATTCTCACACACACACTCTCTCACAAACACACTCACACCCAGACTCACTCTCTCTCTCACACACTCACACTTTCACTCTGACTCTCAAACAATCACTCTCACATACACTCTCCCAAACATACACACTCCAAGGAAAACCTTGCTAGCGCCCGTTTCATTTGTGTCAGAAACGGGCCTTTTTTACTAGTTTTGTTCATATTTCTAGCTCACTTTAGCTTGCTGCCTCCTGGAGAAGTAGTTCTTAAATCAACCCACCGGCAATAGCACTGCGACCATTTTAATAGACCATTTTAATTTCCCATGTGGATCCTCAGCACAGTTCTGCAACCCTCCACATCTTACTTTGGGAGATCTTAGAAACTCCAGAAATCAGACGGAGGAGGGTCACGGTGGCTGCCGGTTTGCTTCTCGTTCATGGGCACTTTGCTGAATTTATTAAAGAGGCATTAACAAGAGCTCCAGACCTCATGTTAAGATTTCAGTGCTGAAGGTAGGGTTTGCTTCTGTGCATCCGGTCGGAAAATGGCTGTGCATTGCCTTGCTAGCACATTTGTATAGTAATTAGCTCATTATAATAGCTTTGCATTCCGTTTTCGTTAGCTGCTACCGTGACAGGAAAATGGCTCGGAAAACCCTTTTGTGCATGTCCCGGTTTACTACTTGTGCGCTAAACTGGCTAGAACTAGTTTAAAAACCACGTTGCTGGCTCGTTAAGTTTAGTGCATCTGGCCCCCAGTCTCTATGCTTGCATGAGATGCAATAACAAAAATGTCACCATATATTCTAACACTTATCTCTGCTTCATCTTGCACCATTCATTCCAAGTTCTGACAGCAATTTTGGTTCATGAAACAAGATTATATGGTTTGAAACCATTTTCGAGGTGGCGCTGATCGAAGAGCAAGGAGGCAACCTCCCTCCTCCAATGAATGTAGGAGGGTGGGGAAGGGCCACTAGACCACCAGGCCTTGGGGGGGGAATTGACTTGCGGCCCACTGGACCACCAGGACCATTTCAGGGGATGCTAGAGGGGGTTGGGGGGGGTGGAGACCCACTGGATCTCCAGCCCCCCAAACTTGTGTCGGGGGGGGGGGGGGGGTCTGGGTTTTTTTGACTCGCGGCTCACTGGACCACCAGGACTCTATTCAAGGGGATGCTAGAGGGGGTTGGGGGGGTGGAGACCCACCAGATTTCCAGCTCCCCCAAACTTGTGTCAGGGGGGTAAGGGGGACTGGAGGTCTGCCAGACCTCCAGCCTCTGTGTCACTTGGCTCAGGTGGGGATACTTGGGGTCTGGTGGTCCCATGGACCTCCAGTCCCTGTGTTTGACAGGTCTGGGCTTTTGACATGTGGTAAAATGACCTGTTTCGACAGTAGAGCAGGTTGGTAACTTCTCCCTTTACTTTGAAAATTATCAATGTGGGTTACTGTTAAGTCGGGCTATTTTACAACAAGTCAAGTAATTTTAGCACAGGGTCCCATTTTATACAATTTGACCCTATGCTAAAACAACCCAACCTGTGGTAAAATAACCTGATTTTACAGTAACCCACATTGATAACTTCCGTCCTTAGTGCAGATACCTTATAGGTAATGATATTGAACATGGAACAGGTGGATGTGAAGCAACCCAACGCATAATTAAACTCTGGAATTCGTTGCCGGAGAACGTGGTGATGGTGGTTAGCTTGGCAGAGTTTAAAAAGGGGTTAGACGGTTTCCTAAAAGTCCATAAACCACTACTAAATGGACTTGGGAAAAATCCACAATTCCAGGAATAACATGTATAGAATGTTTGTACGTTTGGGAAGCTTGCCAGGTGCCCTTGGCTTGGATTGGCCGCTGTCGTGGACAGGATGCTGGGCTCGATGGACCCTTGGTCTTTTCCCAGTGTGACATTACTTATGTACTTATATACATGTAGAAAGGTCACTATGCTGGCACTATCCATTTAGCTTAGGCCTGGATAGTGGCTCAGTGTTGCTACTCTGAATATCCAGCTCAAATTCAGCCCACAGTGGTCAGCTTCTTAGAAATCACTGACTGCTGTCTGCTGAATATTTTACCTGCATTTTTAAATCCAATCAGTCAGAAAATATTGATCTGAAAATCTTGCCAGTTATGGTCACCTGAACATTCACTTAAATATCTCACTAAAATTAGCTGATTATCTTACAAATTCAGTGGGGCTTTCAGCATAGGTGCCATCTTTGTGGGTGCTATGGGTGCTTCAGCACCCCTAATATTGAACAAACTCCTTGACTTTGTCTTGGGAGAGGTCATTTCTTTTGGGTTTAGCACCCCCAATAATTTTATAAAGTTGGCTCTTATGGCTTTCATTATCTACCTCTTTGTGAAATAATCCTCAGTTAGATGGAATTTACCATAGTATGAAACACCAAAACCAATGAACAATAGCCTTCAGTTATAGGGAGCTAGGCCCCTCTATTTCAGAACACTGCATGCACTTTCAATCAAAATAACAAACAAATATGTTTCAAGTAACAATCACACTGCTCTGGGAAGTCACTGTCTTTTGTCTTCTTGCTCCTGTTTTTTAGATAAAAGCAGCTATAACTCCAAGGTAGTTATTACCTATTAATAGTTCTCATAGATTCAGTGCAAACTAAAAAGTACTAGACACTCACATCTGACCCATGTCCATTAGGAGCCAGTGTATTTCCTGGCCATGGGCTTGCACCAGCAGCCGAAAGTCTTCCACGGCTTCCACCAGGCTCTTGTCCAACCTGAACATCATCCAGAGCTCAGTGATCCAATACCTACAGAGACAGAGTGAGAAAACAATGTTGCTTACCTATCATAGTAGTAACTGCTACTTCATAAACCAGATTGAAAAAGAGGGAAGCACAGTTCAAATCCCACTGTAGTTTCTTGGCAAATTACATAACATTCCATTGACTCAAGTACAAACTTATCCCCCCCTCCTTTTACAAAGTTGATCTAGCGGCTGTTCTGCGGTAATGCTGACATAGCCCAATGGGCTGTGTTGGCATTACTGCGTGGCTTTGTAAAAAAAAAAAAGAGGGGATACTTTGTAAGCCCTCCAGGAACAGGAAAATATTTACTGTATCTGACTGTAACACACCTTGAGTTACAATTGAAAAACGGCATGCGTAAATCTAAATCACTTCCCTATGTGTATCACTTTACAACTGTCCACATTTAATTAGTTCTTCCATTTACATGCCCAGTCTCCTATTCTCACACTATCCTTCTGCAAATTCTCAAAATTCTTTGTCATTTTAACAAATTTGAATAATTTTGTGTCATCTGTAGATTTGATCATCACACTTGCTTTTCCTATCTTCAGATTGTTTATAAATACATTAAACAGCACAATTTTCAGCTCAGATCCAGGAGGCACTCAATTACTTACCCTTTTGCATGTGGATATCTGATCATTTAGCACTAATCTTTGTTTCCTATCTTTTAACTAGTTTACAGTCACAAAAGGGAATGACCTATCACATGACTCTTTAATTTCCAAAGCAGTCTCTCATGAGGGAATTTGTCAAATGCCTTCTGAAGTTAATTTCTTGTTGGCTCTCGCAGAAATAATTCCTAATCAAATAGGAGCCACAATTCAAAGTGATTTAGCTGGCCACTGACTGGTTAAATTGTTTGGTCGGGGTTAGCCATTAATTGTCAGTGGCAAATAACCAGCTAAGTGCTGCTGAAATTCACAGTTAGCAGCTAACGCAAAGCCAGCTATGTTAGGGGCGTTCCAGGGGGGTGGGCTCAACACTTGGCCACTTAAGTGCTGATATTCTGCCCTTAAGCAGCCATATTTGGTGTATAAATGGGACCACATTAAAAGTCTGTCTGATTTTTATGTGCTAACCCATTTGCACCAGGAGTTAGCTCGTTAGAATTAGAGAATTAGAATTAGTCCTTGAGACAGCCCATTGTATGGGTGAAACATGCATGTCGGACGCTACTAACCCCTAGTCTGACACATCTAAAAAGATGAGTATGGATTAAATCAGAGCAATATAATTAATGCATAAGAATACATAGAATTGAATTTGGGAGTGTACCGATGAAGAGGTGGGTTCTAGATCCATTATTATGTTCAATTTCTAGTAATGAGCACCGCTGACGACACTATTGGTTAAGATATATATATATATATATATATATATATATATATATATATATATATATATATACACACACACACAGACACGATATCCACACTATATATTAAGTGAACATTTCTGGGAACCAGAAGTCGAGCAGTGGTTAAATATTTACCAGCACACCACTGGGTGTAAGGTATTCCAGAGGGATGTGTAACCACACATAACCATGATTGTTGAAAATAACCTAATCTAATTCTCCAATGAGAGAGGATCACAAGCAACGTTTGACATAAAGAGCAAAGCAATTGCCCAGGAGTATAGAGAATGAAATGAGCTATTCAAAAAGATAAAAATCCACTGTAAAGGACATTATGTAGACAGGACCTTACAGGGGATACCGTAAATTATCGATTGCTAATGTTCTTCTTTCAGTAAAGGGGTGGACAGTCATTTCTTCTAGCGCCATGATGTAATTTTACCAAAGTATTCTGAATTAGTTGTAGTCTCTGAAATGGGTATAGTGGAAGCTTCTGCTACAAAGAGTTACAATAGTCTAATGGGCTCATTTTCAAAGCACTTAGACTTACAAAATTGCATAGGTTACTAAGTACTTTGAAAATATGCCTCCATGTGTGATTAAACTAAATAATTTTCTCCCTTACAATTAAATATCTTACCTTACAAAGTAGCATATCTTGAGGCAGAGCAGCAAGGATGGCATCTTCAGAGCTTCCTGATAAGTAAGATACCTGTTAAGGGCTCATTCAGTGCTTATTTAGACAGCTATAAAACAGAACAACTCCACATCATCATGCAACCAAATGATTTAGCAGAATGTAATTCATAAATCCAATACTGTTCTCTTTTAAAGTAAGTCTTGCATTTCTATCAATACCCCTCTATTGAAGTGAAACTTGTTCAATAATAACCCATTTATTTTACTTTCCTTGATTCCTTATTTTCCTTGTTATTGTGGTCAAATGACTTGTAGTTTCTTCCTTTTATGATATTTCTTCTGGTAATTGTGATATTACTTTTGTCATGAATATCGTGAATGGCACTATTTGAAAACTTAATAAACATAAAATATAAAAGAAAATAACCCATTTAAGTTCATCAAAGGATTGTGACATGTCCACACAATTGGGAACCACAGGAGTAAATGAAATCTGATTAATAACATGACTTTTATGTTCAGTCAAGCAAGTCTTCAAGGAACAAGAACTACTTCCAACACAGATTATGGGGCTTATTTTTGAAACAGAAAAACATCCAAAAAATGGCACAAAGCAGCAGATAGACTTTTCTTTCTCAAAAACATCCAATTCGCTATTTTTGAAACTCATTTTAAAGATGTTTTCCTATGCAGTTTGTCTATAGGGAGAGTGATGGAGGTGTGTTTTGGGTGGGACTAGGGCAAGCTTAAGAGTTTGACATTTTTCTGTGACAATGGAACATTGTAAAAATGTCCAGGGTAAAAAATAGAACGTTTTTAGCTAGACCTATTTCAATAACAACTAAGTGCCAAAAAGGTGCCCAAACTGACCACATGACCACTGGAGGGATAAAGGCATAACTCCCCCTCCTTAGAAACATAGAAACATGATGGCAGATAAGGGCCAAATGGCCCATCCAGTCTGCCCATCCTCAGTAACCACTAACTCCTCCTTTCCATAAGAGATCCCACGTGCTTGTCCCATGCTTTCTTAAATTCAGACACAGTTTTTGTCTCCACGACCTCCATCTGGAGGCCATTCCATGCATCCACCATCCTTTCTGTGAAAGAGTATTTTCTTAGATTACTCCTGAGCCTATTTCCTCCTAACTTCATACTATAAGAACATAACATAAGAACATAAGAGTAGCCATATTGGATCAGACCAATGGTCCATCTAGCCCAGTATCCTGTTTTCCAAACAATGGCCAAGCCAGGCCACAAATACCTGGCAGAAATCATGGCAACACTCCATACTACAAATCCCAGGGCAAGAGGTTGTTTCCCATGTCTGTCTTAATAACAGACTATGGACTTTTCCTCCAGGAATTTGTCCAAACCTTTTTTAAACCCAGATACACTAACCGCTGTTACCACATCCTCCAGCAAAGAGTTCCAGAGCTTAACGAACTATTCATTGAATGAAAAAATATTTCCTCTAATTTGTTTTAAAAGTATTTCTTAGTGTTTGTATTTTTGGAGCGAGTAAAAAATTGATTCACTTCTACTCGTTCAACACCACTGAGGATTTTGTAGACCTCAATCATATCTCCCCTCATCTGTCTCTTTTCCAAGCTGAATAGCCCTAACCTCTTTAGCCTTTCCTCATACGAGAGGAGTTCCATCCCCTTTATCATTTTGGTCGCTCTTCTTTGAATCTTTTCTAATTCCGCTATGTCTTTTTTGAGATACGGCAACCAGAACTGAATGCAATACTCAAGGTGTGGATGTACCATGGAGCAATACAAAGGCATTATAGTATTTTCGTTCTTATTCACCATCCCTTTCCTAATAATTCCTAGCATACTGTTTGCCCTCTCATATCTGAGTTTTCCTTCATTTCTTGTACATTAATGCCACAGAAGTATTTAAACGTCTCTATCATATCCTGTCTCTCCCGCCTCTCTTCCAGAGTATACATATTGAGGTCTATACCCATACACTTTATGATAGAGACCACTGACCAATTTTGTAGCCGCCCTCTGGACCAGCTCCATCCTGTTTATATATTTTTGTAGGTGCGATCTCCAGAAATGCACACAGTATTCTAAATGGGACCTCCTGCTGGTCTTCCTTCTCCTTATGCATCTGAGCATCCTTCTGACTTTGACTGTAACCTTTTCACCTGTTTGGCCATCTTAAGTTCAACAGATACAATCACCCCCAAGTCCTGCTCTTCTTTCATAAACAGAAGTACTTCAGCCCCTATACTGTACCATTCCCTTGGAGTTTTGTAACCCAAGTGCATGATCCTGCATTTTTTTAGCATTAAATCTTAGTTGCCATTTATTGTACCATTCTTCAAGCTTCACTAGATCCTTCCTCATGCTATCCACACCCTCCGGGGTATCCACCCTATTATAGAGTTTGGTATCATCTGCGAAGAGACATATCTTACCAATCAGTCCTCTGCAATATTACTCACAAATATGTTAAAAAGAGCTGGCCTGAGGACCGATTCCTGCAGGACACAACTAATAACATCCTTTTCCTCGGAACAGGCTCTGTTTACTACTACCCTCTGTCTTCTTCCATTTAACCAGTTTTTAACCCAGTCAGTCACTTTAGGTCTCATCATGAGGGTATTCAGTTTATTTATCAGTTGCCTGTGCAGAACCGTGTCAAAGGCTTTGCTAAAATCCAAGTACACCACATCAAGCACCCCTTCCTTGTCCAACTGTTTGGTCACCCAGTCAAAGAGATCAAATAGTTTAAAGTCCATGGTGGTGAAGGTGTCCGGTTAATGCACTTTAAACTATTTGGAGTATAAAGAGATCTGGGTGTGTTTAACTGAAATGAGAAGATTCTTTTAAAGTATGAAGCTGTAAATGTAAGAATACAAAGTTGGAAAATACATACCTAAGAATATGTTTGGAGATAAAGAATAAAGTTTTGTATGGTTGGAATATAAAGTGAAGTTGCGACGTGAACTTTGTTATAAAACATTGAAAGGTTCAACAGCTGGGTTTAATATTATCTCTACATTGAGTTACCTTTGCTAATTTTTTAGACCAATTAAGAAGATTTATCTGCGTATTCTAAATAACATGTGGAAATTTAAGTCTATTCTATAAAATTCAGGAGTACTTTAGAGAATACGCCTCGGCATATTTTTTTTCTGCACAGAATTTTCAGGCGCCATATATAGAATCTAGCCCATAACCCCAATAAAGACACAGGGATTCCCAGTTGTCTGCGTGTTTGAGGTCTTTTCCTTCTTTGTTGCAATACCATCAATTTATACTCATTTATTATATTTGGTTCATTGCTATTATCTAGCATTCTAAAGTCACATCTCTGTGTTGGCACACTAACATATTTATGTTCTGAAATTACCAACATGTACATATAAAGTGCCAACACTTAGATGTGTATGTTTGCCACCATTGATGTTTTAGACATTGAGAATTGTAAAATGGATGTTCCTGCCACCTGTAGCAGGCAAATACACATCTATTCCTACATGTATTTGTGAAAGTGTTTTATATCAACTTTTCTAGAATACTACTGGAACCGTACACATCCCAACTTAGACGTCTCAATAGCAATTTGTACATTCTTTCTAAAATCTGCCTTTGTATTTAACCCTCAAATCTAAAATCAAAAATAGTCCAGTAGTGGGTTGGGGTATGGGTTGAACATGTTTTTGTATTTTATTTTTTTTTATTTAAATATAATTTCTTGTCTGTTTCATTTATTTAAATGAAAAAAAAGGAAACAAAAAACAACAAAGAGAAAGCATCAGGTCCATCTCTGCTTACTTTATCTCTTCTGCCAACACTGCAAAAGAACACCTTCAGCTTCTTCAAACCCCAGAACTACCTAATTTTTCTGATTCCTCCCCCCCCCCCCCCCCCCCCCACACACACTTTATGCAGGTCCAATGGACAAGAATGATCCATAGTCCCTCCTATTCCTCTGGTGCTGTTTCAAAATAGCACTGAATAATATTATAAAGCCCACTGATTAAACAAACCTGCAGACTTTGTCCCAAAGCATACAGTTTGGAAATTATTCACATAACCTGGCAAATACTCATTCAAATGTGATGGCGTCTGTAGGCCAAATGTTCTGTTGTGAGCCCCAGAAAGGATATAGATCTCTGACTTTATGTAGTAGGTCTGAGGAGGACATGAAAAGCCGATGCATTGTGAGTAGGAGCTGAAGGTGCACGTTATTTCCACACAAATTCCCATCAGAATCTGAAAGTTTAACATAAAATATTTTTATTAGTGCTTTCAGTTAGTTTACTACATGCTTTATTAGTTTGGAGTTAAGTGAATATGTGACAAACACAATTCTAGAAAGGGAGCCCAGCATCATTAGGGCATGCTGAAATGGGCGTGCCCAAATGTACACATGAATTCTATAAAGGGCATGCAGGCAGACACACCCTTTAGAGAATATGGGTGCATATGAGGGGAAATCTAAGCACTCAAATGCAGTGGGGTACTAAGCACAGTGTAGCAGTTGCACACTCATGTGTACAGGACATACGCATTGACACTGCAGCCACAGAGAAATTGTCAAAATGGCATCTGTAAGAAGAATGCCAAGCTTTGGCCCTGCAGACACTTCCCTAATGGCCAAGATCATATTATCAAAGACTAGAAAGTTGTTTCCCAGGAGGGAATTCATCAGGATGAGGAGGGTTTGGGCTGCTATAGCCAGAAAAGGAATTGTCAACAGAGGGGCAGCACTAGGACGATGGATCTAGATCAGTGGTTCTCAAGCAGGGTGTCGCTGGGCTGTAACACAGAGCACAGTAGGGGTCTTTTTTGTACAGGCTGCAGCAACTCTCTTTTCTCCTTTCCCTTGCCTTCCCTCCCCTCCTGCCATGGATCTAGCAGCTCTTCCCCCTTATCCTCCACCAGCCTCCCCCCTCCCAGTATTCTAAACCTACATCTTTGTCAGCAGCAGCAGTCATAACAAAGTGCCTGGGCCCAGATGCACAAAACTTAACAAACCAGCAATGTGGTTTTAAAACTAGTTCTAGCTGGTTTAGCAAGTAAGGAGTACAGTGAGACATGCACAAAAGGTTTCTCCAAGCTCTTTTCCTATCACGGTAGCAGTTAATGAAAGTGGAATACAAAACTATGTGCATGCAAAACCCTGCACAGCCGTTTTACAAGCGATTCACAGAAGCAGTCCCTACCTTTAGCATGGAAAATTTTATGGGTGGTCAGAAGCTGCCGGTACTGCAAGAATGAAGTAGAGGGAAGAAATTCCAGGGTGGAGGAGAGAATCACAGCCCATCAGAGCAAGATCCAACAATGCTGGGACGACATGGGGCCTTGGAACTGGGAGGGCAGGCAGTGGGCCTTGGAGCTGGGAAGGGGGCCCTTGGAGCTGGGAAGGAACGAAGCGGGGCCTTTGGAGCTGCGAGGGAATGGGGCCTTGGAACTGGGAGGGAGGGCAGGGGGCCTTGGAGCTGGGGGGGAGGGACTGGGGCCTTGGAGCTGGGAGAGAGGGATGGAGGGGGGCCTTGGAGCTGGCAGGGAAGGAGGGAGAGCAGGGGGCCTTGCAGCAGTGAGGTGGGGGGGAGGGGGCCCTGCAGCGGCAGGGGGAGGGGGGCCCTAGAAAACCCCCATACCAATACTCGCCCATTTTAACGGACTTAACGGCTAGTAATATATAAAATGTATTGTACTTTTTTGGGATCTTGCCAGGTACTTGTGACCTGGATTGGCCACTGTTGGAAATAGAATGCTGGGCTTGATGGACCTTTGGTTTCTCCCAGTATGGCAACACTTATGTACTTAAAATTGGAGCTAATTGGCAGTCATGTACGTAACTGCCCTTAGTCAGTATCCTATAAGTTGTGTGTTAAAATTCCAGAATGTGCAACTTCAAATGGGCATGGATCTGAGGGGGGGAGGGCATGTCAGGTAGTTACACACACAGGTTATAGAATGCTAGCATTTATGCGTTTGTCTACAGTTAGGTATGAGCATTTATGTCAGCCATTGAGTTAGCATAAGTGCTCATACCTAAACTTTAGGTGATCTATAGAGAATTGGCCAGATCCTATATATGGCGCTTAAAAAATCCACACGGAAAACATTTCCGCCTAAGCGTATTCTATATGTGATGCCTAGATTTAGGCATGGTATATAGAATACAACTTCCACCCCGTGTGCTGTGATTGGCTTGTTAAGCCAATCAAGTTACGTACGTTGTTATAGAATATGCCTGGATTTCGGCGTGGATCTTTAGGCACACTATACAGAATCCAGCAGTATATGTGCCTATGTTCTAGTATTCCATATCATGTGTGTACAAATGGTGCCTCACTTTAGGTGCCCTGTTATAGAAATGAGATGGTATCTATCTAAACCAGTCAGAACTCACTGGTGTGTCCTCAAGAGGTAGAAGGTGTGTCACAGGAAAATTTGGTGTAAACAGCAAGCCTGTATTTCCTTTATAACCATCAGTACCTGCAAGAAGAGATGACCAGCAATCTTGAGTCAGGTTCTTGAAATTCCCCTAATTGGTCCCTATTTCTGCTTTCCCACTGTACCCAATAATAACTGCTGCCTCCAGCCCCAACTAAAAATGTTGCAGGTCTGCTGTCCACAGCCTCCGAGAAGCATATTTGCACATTTTTGTGTTGCTTCACAGTATCTGGCATTGATGTTGCTGAGGTGACACTAGAAATTGAATAATATATTTATTTTGTTGTAAAAGTGAGACATCTGGGACTGATGTGTTGCATATAGCTTTTTGATGTGGGATAGGCAAATTCATACTAAACTTACAGTTAAAGAATGAAATATGTAGGTGTGCTTTGTTCAGCTGTGAATTTTAGTGTTTAGTGTATCATATACATGAACATTGTCTGTCAGATGTGTCACAACAGAAGAAAGGTTGAGAACAACTAGTCTAAATCAAAGCCATGCCCCCAGAATTGTCTGATTTCCACCAATTAGTTGGCTGCACATAATTTATCCAGTCAGCATGAAGGAATATTTAAGATCAAAGATTTGTCTTGGCAACTTTTGAAGTTACTTAAATTATTTGAATACTGGTCTCACAAGAATTAAAGGACATTCCATGATATTAATTAGGAGTAGAATGGAACAAAAATTTAAAATAGCATTTTTTTAAGTCAGTAAATTTGTCACCAGAAAATATGGTTAAGACTAGTAGCATAGCTGAGTCTAAACAAGTTCCTGCTGGACAGGCCCCTAAAAATTGATTTGGTAGACTTGGATCTCCGTGTCATGATTCTTTTTTTCAGTGAGCAACCGAGAACAGACTCTCCTTTACAAATCTTCTGGATTTTTCCAAGAGATGCAGACTTGCTACTGTCAAAGACAGGTTGCTCTGAAAATTGGATCCCTAAGGGACTTGTTTACTAAGCCGCTTTAACAACAGCCAAAAAACAATATTTCTCTCAACATATAGAACAAGCTGCAAATTCAACCAAGTAACTATTTAAAACAGTAAACAGCCTACTGTAAAACCCCAAAACAGAACCAGCCTTGCCAGTCACAACTAACCAGCAATGATTTTACCATATACTTTGCCAAAAAAAATTAAAGGTCTCCATCAAGACCTACAGAGAGTCCCATCAAAGCTCCCATCAGCTAATGAAAAGAACACTCCCCTCTTCCCCCACCATGCACCTCCATCTGGGACTCTTCAACCAGGTCACAAAGGAAGTTCTTGAAAAAATCCTGAAAGGCCTACAGCCTACAATCTGCCTTCTTGATCCCTACCCAGCAAAGATTGTACAACAAGTGACCATAGGCCTCATTGAAAAGGCCACAAAAATTGTTAACACCTCTCTTGTGGAAGGACGGCTGTCAACAACACTAAAAAGAGCTTGAAAATTACCAACCAGTTTCTAACATTCCTTTCCTAGCAAAACATATAGAAAAGACAGTCTGCATTCAACTCAGAGACTGGCTACTTGAAAGTAATTGGCTAGACCCATGTCAATCTGGCTTCAGACCTAGATACAGAACAGAGGCAGTTCTTATGTTCCTTCTTGATGATCTGCACAGAAATCATGACAAGGGATCTGCCTCGATACTAGTGTTGCTGGATTTCTCAAACCGCCTTCGACACTGTGGATCATCATAATATCATGCTTACAAGACTGGCAGAAACAGGTATCAGTGGCACAGTACTTACATGGTTCAAATCCTATTTGTCAGACAGACAACAATCAGTTCTGTTCAGCAACAGCACATCATTACCTTGGGCACTAAACTGTGGAGTGCCAAAGGGTTCCATACTGTCTCCCATTTTATTTAATATCTACCTCAAGCCTCTGGCTGAGCTGATTCGGTTGACGGATACAAAATTCTACATCTATACTCATGATGTGCAACTACTCATACCCATTGAACCAAATCTACCCACAGCTCGAGTAAACTGTCTGCCTGCCTAACGGTAACTCAGGAATGGGCAAAGAACAACTGCCTGAATCCAAGCGAAACAGATTCTTTGGGTACCTAACACAAGTGGACAAATACTGGACTTCAAAATACCTTTTGGGAAGTATGAACTCCTCTTAAAATCACAGGTCAGGAATCTTGGGATACTGCTAGACTCATCACTCACTCTGACCCCGCAAATTCAAGCAACCTTTAAAAATGGTCTCTATCACCTATGCTAGCTACGAAATATCTCTCCATAAATTGAAAAGATGAGTCTGACCACAGTGGTCCACACCATGGTAATATTATGACTGGACTATTATAATGTCCTGTACACTGGTCAAACTAAAAAGAGTTTATAGCAGCTCCAACTAATTCAGAATGCTGCAACACAACTGATAGAAGGCTGCAAACATCACACCCTTCCTGCAAAAACTACACTGGCTATCAGGGCAAAACTTAAAACTTTATGTTTGATTATCAAGGCCCTCAGACAAAATGGGCCAGAGTACTTCAACAATTAAGTTAGCCCTCTGCACACCATTGAGACTTCTAAGCGCCTCTCAAGGAGCATCACTATCTGTCCCCTCATCAAAAGAAATTGTACGATGTGATACCTGCCAGCAAGCCTTCTCAGGAGTAGCTCCACGCTCTGGAATTTACTTCCAGAGGGGCTACGTATAACTCGAGACTACCTCTACTTCAGGAAGCAGGTGAAAGTCTGGATCTTCTCCCAAACCTTTAATACGTAGGGTGACTGACTATACACTCATTCTGCATCTGGACTAGCATGCTATACACACTGTAACTTAGATCAGTTTCTTCTATCTTGATTATCTGTACAAAGAACTTGCCTTTGGTTTAGCCACTCATTTATTTATCCCAACTGACACTGTACCATGCATCTTGTCCCCATCAATGTATCTGCATTTGACTTTAGCCGTATTGAAGAAAAGCATTAGTATCATAGCTATGTTATTTGAATGTTCTAATTGTGTGCCTATTTGATATTCCATCACTATTATGCTTACATGATATTATATCTCTGTTATTTGAATTTCAGTGCTGTTAAATGTGTATATTTTTGATCCTTTTTCATGGTAGTCCTATTATTAGGTTTCAATTTGCTGTATGTATTGTATTTATGTTTATACTTGTACATTTTACTATTGTTATGCTGTTAAAAAAAATTGTAAGTTTGATATTAAACCGTACTTACTGTGTACCGCCTTAGATGCATCTCTTCATAAAGGTGTTTTTACAAATCCAAATAAATAAATAAATGCAGGATATGCCCCTACATCACACAGACTTTGCACTTGCTGATTGTTAATTTTTGCATTAATTGTGCATTAAGTGCAAAAACTAAAGCACTTTAGTAAAAAGGCCACAATTTGCACTATTTTATCACCCCCCACCACTACCACCGTCTGTACAAACTATGCTGCTACATTTAACATCCCTAAAAGTACATTTCATGGGCATCACACAACACCACTATTGATTGGGCAAGGGTGCAAATATTCCATAGTCTGTGGCATCTAACTAAAAAGAAGTCACTGGACTACAAAGGGTGGAGGTTTAAAAATGGAGGAAAACCCCATGATACAAAGAATCTATATAAATAATTCTCACCTCCAACGTTCTGAAGCTCACTCTGTGGCAGGGAAACACTGAAGCCATGTACTGTTGGTAGGCTAGGCTGTCAGCACCACTCACTCTCACTCATAGACCCGCCCTCAGCCACACCCCATCCAGACATAATTCACAACCCCAACGTTCTAATGAAGCCTCCAACATTTCAACGTTCTAAATTTGTAGTTGTGTAGATCCCATGAGTGTCTGCCCCGCCCTCACGTCAAACGTGATGACGTTAGGGCGGAGCACAGACACTCAATGAATCAAGGAAGCCCATTGGTTAATCTCTGTTTCCACTCCCCAACGCAGCCGTCATTCCCATACACTCAAAACCAAACAAAATCGCCGCTGCACCCCGTCCCCCCGCCCACAGTCCCCATCACCCACCCTCCCGCAGCCACTCGCTCACCATTCCGCCGCAATCCCTCTCCTCTCCGACTCTGGCCATGCAGCAGGACGATTACTACACACGAGTGGAAGTGACCCAATCAACTACACTGTAAGCAAGGAAGCCCCTTGGTTAATCTCTGTTTCCACTCCCCAACATAGCCGTCATTCCCATACACTCAAAACCAAGCACACCTAGGAGCTGCTGATCCACATTGTCGTTTTATTTTTCTTCTTACATCTGAAACACGTCTCAAGCTGTTTCTACTGGATAAACTGCGCCTTAACAGGTAAAGGACAAAAGGTTTTTGGTTTTGGTTTCTTACTGCACACCTTTTTAATTTATTTGAAAGCTACCCATCTGTACATATGAATTTCATGAAATTTAAATTAAATATCACTAAAACAGCTTTAAAAATTATTCTACCTGGTAGAAACATCAATTTTAAACTCTGTATTTTCACATCATTTGTCAACAATGCAAAGTTTATCCAGGGTGCCCGTGGCTGCGTCAGCCCCGCCGTTGCCTGTCAATGTGTGTCACTGAAACAGTATGAGGGACCTCCAGCTGCCTTTGGGTCATGACAGGACTTAGCTGCTGGATGCCAGAAGCAGTGTCTCCTTAGGTTGACAGCAAATAGCAACCCCACCACCACCACCACCAAGCACCTCGGAGGGAGGGAGGGAGGGAGGGAGGGAGGGAAGGAGGAAGGTAGGGGACAGGACCGTGGAACTGGGAGGGAGGGGGAGCAACCCTTGAACTGGTAGGGGAACCCTGGAACTGGGAGGGGGACTATGGAACTGGGAGGGAGGGAGGGAAGGTGACCATGGAACTGGGAGGGTGGGGACCCTGAAACTGGAAGGGACCCTGGAACTCGGAGGAGGGGGGATGACCCTGGAACTCGGAGGGAGGGATGGAGGGGGGTCCCTGGAACTGGGACGGAGCAGGGAGGGGCCCCTGGCACACACTCTGATTCTCACACACACACTCTCTCTCTCTCTCACGGACATACTCGCACCCAGTCTCACTCTCTCTCTGTCACACACATACACTCACTCGCACATTCACTCTCACACAGTCAATCTCACACGCACTCTCTCAAACATACGCACTCCGAGGAAAACCTTGCTAGTGCCCGTTTCATTACTATCAGAAAGGGGCCTTTTTCACTAGTAGTTTAAATAAGATGAGATAAGGAAAGGCCTAACTACCAGGGATAACTGAACTATTTAGGCAATTGTACACAGCTGCAAATTCTCTACTGTACTAAGAATATTTTCCCCCAGGAATAGACAATCCCCATGATTTCCTTTCACGTCAAATAAAAGGTATATTACAGTGCTACCTGCTGCTGTCAGGAACGTTTCGTTTTCTCTTCCATTAAAATCCTTATTGTCTCATGGGAAACATATCATAAGAATACTGATTTTTGTTTTCCACATAGTGGCTGCATTTTTATAACAAAATATAGAATGAAAACATTGCAAAGTCTACAAAACACTGACAGATGTTAGAATTACAGGCATAGAAATCGCTGAAGAATTGCTAGATATGAGAGAATTCACTGTTCACCTAGTTACAGTGGGATAAAGGGGTTCAAAGCCAAAGCAACAGACAGAGCTAATGTCATATCTAATTGATTTCCCTCAACAAACATTTCTGTTTTCAAAGACAGCCATGCTGCTAACATTTTCCATGAGAAGAGGTGACATTTTACCTCTATATGTAAGGGAGAGGGGCTCAGTGGAGATAAATCCTTAAAGCAAACCTTGCATACTATATAACATTATACTACACTTTTATTTTAATATCACATCTACCACCAGATTCTAAGCGATTTTCATCAAGAAAACAAAGATGTTTAGCGAGAGCTCAATCTACTAAAAAGGGTAGTTTTGAATTCTTCTTAAAAAGATTAAAATCCAAATAAAAATTAACACAAGGGAACAAATCCTTCCATAATTTTGGTTCTTGAATGGCCAAAAGTACTGAAGACTCAAATCTTTTTATACCCTTAATAGAGGGTGGAACAAAAAAAAAATTACAGCAAGATCTACTAGTTCTATTGTTAATCTGTAATTCAAACTAAGATATCATATACAATGAACATTATAATATTATGCATGGGTGTACATACCTAAAGAGTAATGTAATGTGTAAACTAGAGACTTGCATGGGAACAGGGTTTGCGGGGTTCCCGTGGGGACGGAAGCAGTTTCTGCGGGGTTCCTGTGGGGACAGAAGCAGTTTCTGTGGGGTTCCCATGGAGATGGAAACAATTCCTGAAGGGTTCACGTGGGGACAAAAACAATTCCTGCGGGGTTCCCGTGGAAATGTATGCTGCACTTGCACCAGCCTCTCACCCACCGAGTACCAAGTTCTTTGAGTTCTGTCTCCTCCTCCTTCTCCTTACTTTAACAGCACAGATGCGGAAAGTCTCCATTAAGAAGGTGGCAGAGACACAAATTGTGACACAATTTAAAAAGGCATGGGATGAACACAGAGTATATCTAATTAGAAAATGGAAGTTATAAAAAACCTAAACTTAAATGGCTGCTTGTGTTTGGATGTGTAGAGTGACACTTAGATGGCAACTCCAGCTGTGATGAACTAGGACCGATACTGGGCAGACTCATATGGTTTGTGTATCCTATATGGCAATCTGGTTTAGGATGGGCTGGAAAGGGCTTAGACAGCAACTTTAGTGGCTGTAACATGAGGATAGTACTGGACAGACTTTTACGGTCTGTATCCCGCAAATGAGAAGACAAATAGGCTGGAGTGGGCTTCGATGGCCACTCAGCAGTTGGAACATAAGGATAGGGCCTGGCAGACTTTCATGGCCTATATCCCAGAAACTCCAAAGAAAGACCATAATGAAGTATATAATATCACATTCATTGTTGATTTAATTGTGAATAATGAGTGTGAATATTGGGCATTCTGGATGGACCGTTCAGATTTTTATCTGCCGCCACTTACTATGTTACTGTTAATCCTCTCTGTGCCCGGGCTGATGCGCAGACCTCAGCTCTAACATAGGCACATGCATCAGATGTCACCTGACCTACTGGCGTGTGCATGTGGCGACCTCTCAGTGCCAGTGAATCAGAGACAAGTCATACATGTGTGCACCAGAGTGTTCCAAGTTCCAACTTCCGTTTCTTCCTTGCCTGCAGTGATGCAGCTCGAACCCAGAGAGAGACTGAGAGAGCTGACTGGAATTTTTTTAAATGTACCATTAAATTCTTGTGGGACTGAGTGGGTGCAGGTTAAATTCTTGCGGGGATGGGTGGAGATGGGTAAGATTCCAGCGGGGATGGGCAGGGACAGGTAAGATTTCTGTCCCCATGCAACTCTATTGAAAACACAGACATAATAATCTTAAAGTTGATCTACCAGGCAATGGAGAGCCAATGTAATTGTTTCACGATAGGAGAAATATGTATATAACATAATCAACCTGTGATCAGTCGAACCGTAGCATTCTGAGTTACCTGAAAAACTTGAAGAGATTTATTTGGCAATCCCATAAAGCATTACAATAGTCAAAAAATGGGAATACATATGATTGAACAACAATACAAAAGTTCTCAGCACTAAAATGTCACATAAGTTTCTCAAATATTTTAGTTTAAAAATGTTTTATTACATTAAAGGTAATTTAGCTTTCCCAGAGTGGGGAGGCTCCGCTTTGTTTAAAAAATGGGAGAATTGTGGCATTAAATATTTGTTTCAGGTGGTGTCTGAGAATGGGAATGTTAAACCCTTTAGAGTTCTGTGTGAAGAATTTGGACTGGGACAGAAAGACCACTTTCCGTACCTACAGCTTAAACACTATGTTAGGTCATTACCTGCAACAGACCTTACACAGCAAATATGGGACTCCATGAATGACCTACTTGGCCTAGAGGCCCAATTAAAAGTACCACTTCGTTACTTTCACCGACACCTTCGAGACTTGCAGGGGACTTCAGACTACACAAGTGTTTCACAGCAGTGGCATCAAGAACTGAGATGGAAACCCAACTCGGAGCAAATAAAACTGTGTCTGACAGGCGTATACCAGACGACAGAAAATGCAGTATGGCAGGAAATGCAATACAAATTTATTTTACGGCTTTACATCTCACCACATAGAGCCTTTAAAGCGACCATCAGAGCTACAGATGATTGCCCAAAGTGTGGACAATTGGGAGCCTCTTTGGGACATATGTTTTGGTTCTGTGCACTGGTGCTTCAATTCTGGAAAACGATGGGGCACCATGTGTCTCAGATGTGGAAAGTACAATGGCACCCATCACCAGGCCAACTCTTTGAGGTTTACAATATCCGAGGAAAGTCACCTGAAGGACTAAAAGCTTTTTTGAAAAGGGCGACCTTGATGGGCAAACGAACAATCACACAATTATGGTTACAACCAGAGCCCCCTGGAGTCCCGCAATGGAGAGGAGCTATGATGCAATGTTGCATGCTGGAGAAGAAAAGAGTGGGAGACTTGGCTTCAAAAAGGGGAGACCAATTTTGTAAAACTTGGTCCCCGTTTTGGGATACCCTTACACCAGTTGGGAGGAGCAGGATTTTGAACTGTTAATAGGTCCAGTAGGGGAGGGTGGAGGGAGGGAGGATAGGAGGGGGAGTGGGAATACGAAGGAAAAGCGTATGTTCACTGTATGATATTTAATATAAAGAGTTTACTATGTATAGCTATAAGTTTGACCACTGTAATGGGGTCCCTTTTCTTCTGTGTCAAATTGTTATAAAGGGAGCAGTGGAAAGTCTAGACACTATGAAGTAAGTAATAGTTTAATGTGATGACGTTAAGGGGGGGAGGGGGAGAAAAAGGGTGTTAGAAAATATTGATGATGCAGTGATACTGTATACATGCAACTGTGACCTGTTCTTATGTTTACGAAATGTTTGATTATGTTCACAATGGCGATTATCATCAATAAAAACTGTTGATATAAAAAATGTTTTATTACAAACATTCTTTAAATGTGGCTTCAATATAAGAACAGAATCAAAGATAACTCCCAAGTATTTCATCTCACCAACAATTGGAATATCACAGTCATCAAAAGTAAATATTCAAGGGAAATCAGCATTGTTCTTTCCTGACAAAAACAATATCTATGTTTTACTCATATTTAGATTACATTTATTAGCTTTCAACCAAGAATTCACTGAATTCAGACATAATCCAAGTAAAGTAAACATATCAGATATCTGTTATTGGAAAACAACCTGTATATCATCAGCATATAATTTGTAATAAATGCTCAAACAAGCAAGGACTTTGCAAAATGGAGCAATAAAAACATTGAAAAGCAATACAGAAAGTGAGGAATCTTGTAGTACCCCCGAAGAAATATCTATCCATGAAGAAACTTCAGAATTCAATGTGACTCGAAGTAGTCTCATTCAAAAATGACTCAAACCAATGAAGAACTAAGCCTGAAATCCCTAAGGCTTTTATACATAATAATAATAAACTATGATTCACTATATGAAAGGTGGCTGAAATATCCAGTCACCTTCACATAATCTGTGCCACAATCAAAGCCACGATGAACACAATCCAAAACAGAAAATAACAAAGTTTCAGTATTGTGTTCGTATCAAAATCCAAAATGATATTGACCTAAAAAAAACAGGAACATCAATATAATCTTGTAATTGCTCATGTACTAATTTCTCCAGAATCTTTGCCAAGAAGGATACAGAAGAAATGTCTATAATTCCCTAAAACTGATTAGTGGGATGGGATGGTTTGCCAGAAGCTGGGCTTTTGCTTTTGGGAGGGGGCAGCAACTGCAGCCACCTATTAATTAACAAAAGGCCTCTTTTACTAAACTGTACTAGTGACTCCCGGTATGGCAAATGAGAGGAAACCCATAGGAATTGAATAGGCTTCCTCTCATTTGCCACTCAAGAATCGCTAGCACATTTTAGTAAAAGAGGCCCACAATGACCTGAAACAAATATTTAGAAGAACAAAATTAAAATTTATAAAAACAAAATGGGGGAAAAAACCCTGCAAACAACACAGAAAACTAAGCAAAAATGTTTTGCCTGCACACCAGTAAAAGTTATTTCATTGCTATTCTGAGTTGAGGTGCCTGTGCTTGATTGCCATCCTCTTGCTATTAAGGCAACCTCTGAGTTTATCCCATGCCTTTTTGAATTCTATTACTGTTTTTGTCTCCACCTCTTCCTCTGGGAAAATATTCCAGGCATCTACCACCCTTTCTGTGAAGAAATATTTCCTGATGTGACGTTGAAAGTAGGGAGATTCAAAAGCAACATCATGTCCTCTAGTTCTCCAGGTTCACTTCCTTTGGCAAGAGTTTGTTTCTTGTGTATTAATACCTTTCAAATATTTAAATGTCTGTATCATGTCTCCTCTGTCCCTTACCTTTTGTAAGGAATACATAATTAGTTTTTCAAGCATCTATAGCCTTTATATATGTTCCTTCATATATCTTTTCCAAAACTGAACATATGATTCCAAATGAGGCTTCATCAACAAGCTGTACAGGCAGTGGTGTGCTGGTAAATGTTTAACAGGCTCTCTCCCCGGTCCACCTCTGTGTTCACCCCCCCCCCCCCCCGTCCACCTCTGCACCCCCCCCCCCCCCAAATTGCAGATCTGGCTATAGCCGGGGAGAGAGCCTGGGGGGGCAGCAATGCATTAATCTGTCCAGGAAAAAAAAATTAAATGCTCCCAGGTTCCAATCTAATTCATGTTTAATGTGGGATAAAATGCCATAAATAAGTAAATAAATATAAACTTTTAGCGTTGATAACCTGATTCTCATAACATGATGTCTGTTTTAGAAGCCCTTTACCAGGAAAAGAAAATCTCTGCAGTATACCCAAAATGACACAAACCAAATTAGCATACAGACCAGGAATTAGGAGAACAGACAGTCTTGCCAACTCTGAAAAACAATATGTTATCAAAATCTCAGAACCTAACAAACAGATCCCTATTCAGACACTTGGCCTTGCAGTCATGCATGCAGAATAGAGATAGCCCCTATTCAAATTCTTCAAAAATTAACCTGAAATCCTAAGAAGCACAATGCCAGAAAAAAACAGAAAGAAACACGTTGCTATACACTGCAAAATATGATAGCAGATGTAAATTCTCAAAGTGGACATGTTCCAAACACTAAAATGAAAATAATTTTTTCTACCTTTGTTGTCTGGTGACTTTGTTTTTCTCACCATGCTGGCCCAGTATCTGATTCTGCTGCTCTCTATCTGTTCCCTTGACTCCGTTTCCAGGGCTTCCTTTCCATTTATTTCTTTTCTTTCCTCCTTTCTTCTTCATTTCTGGTCCTCCGCAGACTTGACTGTCCAGTGGATCCAGCTTCTTCCTATTTTCTCCATCCATGTGCAGTTTTTCTCCTCACTTCCTTTTCCCTCATCTAATCTCCTTCCTCTCTCTTCCCTCCATGTCCAGCATTTCTTCTCTCTCCCTTCCCTTCCCTCTCCTCCATCCATGTCCAGCAGTGCCCCCTAGAGTGTTCAGTTGGTATCCTGGCACATGAGGGGGGACCAGTGCACTATGAATGCTGGCTCCTGCCATGACCAAATGGCTTGGATTTGGTCGTTTCTGGAATGGGTGTCCTCGGTTTCCATTATCGCTGAAAATCGGGGACGACCATCTCTAAGGTCGACCTAAATTTCTCGATTTGGGTGTCCCCGACCGTATTATCGAAACGAAAGATGGACGCCCATCTTGTTTCGATAATACGGGTTTCCCCGCCCCTTCGCCGGGACATCCTGCGAGGATGTCCTCAGGAAAACTTGGGCGCCCTGTTCGATTATGCCCCTCCACATGTACAGTGGGCACAGTTGAGTTAAGAGTCAAACAACACCTTTATAACCAGACAAACCTAGAGACTTGCTGAGCCCTTCTCTACAACAGCAGAAAAACTCTAATTGTACTGGAAGCATCATCACCAGTAAGTAGCAAGAGTGAGAAATACAGCAGACTGGGAGCATGAGGGGAAAGGCAGGTATAATATATAACATAAAACGGAGAGGGTCAAAGTACACAAATCAAGCAGTCTAGAAAAAAGCACAAAGAGCTGTCAAGAATGGGATCAGTGTGCTTTAATGGTGATCCAACATGGGCTGTGTTTCAGTGTAAGAAACGCCTGCCTCTGGGATCAATTCCACCAAACTACAATAGGTGCATAAGTCTCAAATCAAAATACATATGTAGTGGCACAACACAACAATCATAGTCCGCTCTAGTGGAAACACAGAGAAATTGAGAACCAGCATCTGGAGCTGAGCAAAACGTCAAGAGATCGTGCCAAAAAACAAACGTGATCGTGCACATTCTCTCTTTTCAGCCCATGCCTCGTTTTCAAACACGGGCTGAAAAGAGAGAACGTGCATGATTGTGTTTGTTTCCAAGATATAATATATAGAAACATAGCTACTGCTGAGGAGATGAGAAAGCAGGAAAGGGAATGGGACTTGATATACTGCCTTTCTGTGGTTTCTGCAACTACATTCAAAGTGGTTTACATGGTATATATAGGTACTTACTTGTACCTGGGGCAATGGAAGGTTAAGTGACTTGCCCAGTGTTACAAGGAGCTATAGTGGGAATTGAACCCAGTTCCCCAGGAGCAAAGTGTGCTGCGCTAACCACTAGACTACTCCTCCACTTCATAGGAGAAAGCAAATACTATAAAGAGAAGGTATTTTAGATTTAGCTCACACCTTTTCTCTGTTGTGGCTCTGTAAGCTGCATTAAGTATTTTCCATTCACAGAGGGATCATAGTCTAAAGTGACAATTATACTAAAAGATGCCTAGATTTGGGCACCTCAATGCAGTGCAGGGAGTGCCTATACGATAACACCATCTAGGTGCCCAGATTTCATTTTAGAACACGAGTATAAACCTGTATCTATGCAACTAAATGTAGAAATGAACATGAATGTTAGGTCAATGGCAAGAGTAAATGGATACACCCAAGTGCATCAAGCAACATGCACAACTAACAGCATTCTATTAGTTGAGTGTGTATGTAGGAAACATGCCCATGTGTATACCCCCTTGCATTCACATGCTTTAGTAATTATTCATGCCCTTATGGAATACTGCCTAGGGCACTTATGCACATAAATGCCAATTAACCCCGCATTTAAGTGCAGGCATGCAGTTCTAAAATTGCTCTTCACCTTTGGACCTGAGGTAAAGAGGGTTAATTGACTTGACCAAGATCACAAGGAGGATCTGTGAAGACACCAGAGCCTACCTTTAGTCAGCCACACCCTCACCCCCCAATCTTTCCTGCCCTCCTCTATCCTGTCTTGTGTTGACCCTCTTTTTATTTTTATTTCATCTGATGATTGTAAGCCACCTACATGGTCGTCCAAATGGTGGGATAGAAAGTAATACTAAACTTGATCTTGGCTGGGTTTCCCTGGTTTTCATCTTGCTGTTTTAACTATTAGGCTACTCCTCCAGTAACTGCAAAGAAGAAATAATGGCAGGCAAGGGAGAACAGGCAATAAATTGATACAGACACTGCAGAGCAGAGAAAGAGACAGTGCAGATGAGAGCAAGAGAGAGTTGCAGGATTAAAGCAGCAGTAATGAAAGGACTTAATAGATATAGTCAAGGAAAACCAAAGTACATTAAAGCCAGAACATCACAAGAACAGAAGAATATACAAAAATAGAGTTTAAAGCATGTTGAATAAATCTTGTAACCAGGCTTCTGCCCTGATGTGCAAGAAAATAGGATCATTTAAAAAAAAAAAAAAAAACCATCACTCTTATATGCAAAGGTAAAACAAAGCAGTCTAGGACTCACCAAAAGATTGAACACAGATCTCCAACAGTTCATCCATGGTGAGTCCTTTGTTTAATTGTCCTAGAGCCATGCTTTCTCCAGGCTGAGCAATTTTGTTGAGTTTTGGAGCAGATGCACAGTAATGAGCTGCGTCAGTTCCAGGTTGTCTTAGGAACAGAGTTACTTCCTCAGGCAGATTTCCTAGATAACAGACAATATGTTGGTGAATATAAGACAATCAGGTCCCCACAGGCTTCTGCAGAGGTGACAGAGCTCTGGCTCCTGCTGAGATGAGAGAAAATGTTCCCCTCCCATTCAGAAAGTCAGTCACACAATGTGTTCTCTATCAGAAGAATTTCATATGCAAATAGGAAAGATAGGAGAATTACAGGATAAACTGTTTCCACCTGGTAATTCCAGCTGAGAAAATACAGGGACCTTATCCATCTGGTTATTGGTATTCTGAGACTGAGGAGAAAAAAACTTCTAACGATAGCAAAGGGTAAAGGGTCATGGATTTGATATACTGCCTCTCTGTGGTACAACCAAAGTGGTTTACATATAGTAATGCAGGTACGTTCTCTGTCCTTAATGGACTCACTATCTAAGCTTTGTACCTGAAGCAATGGAGAGTTACTGAAGTCTTTTACTAAGGCGTGATAAGAGTTTTTCGCTCGCACTAAAAATCAGCTGGCACTAAACACTGAGGGGCCTTTTTACTAAGGCGTGTAGGCACCTACGCGTGTCCAATGCGCGTCAATTTGGAACTACTGCCCAGCTATCGCGAGCCCTGGGCAGTAATTCCATTTTTTACGAACATCCAATACACGCGTCCGAAAATATTTTTTATTTTCTACCACGTGGCACTAACTGGGCGGTAATCGGCCGTGTACACACGCTGACGATTACCACCCGGTTAACATATGAGACCTTACTGCTAAGTCAATGGGTGGTGGTAAGGTCTCAGGCCCAAAATGGATGCGTGCCAATTTTCATTTTGCCGCATGTCCATTTTCAGCCACCCAAAAGGCCTTTTTTGCAGGTACATTGAAAAATTAACCTGTGCGCGTCCAATACATATGTCTACACCAGCAAAGGCCACTTTTCGGCGCACCACAGTCAAAGGACCCCTGAGATACCCATTATATTCCTTTGGGTGTCTCAGCATTTAGTACCAACTGATGTTTAGCCCAAGCTAAAAACGCTAGTGCACCTTAATAAAAGACCCCCTGTTCTGTCCCCTGACAGCCTTATACTAGCTTATAGTGTGGCCCTAAAATGTGTTTAATGCCTTTACTGTTATTCTCACGTCTAAGGATTTTTACCTCTGCAGTCCTCACTGCAAAGATATATGAGCAATGCATTGCATGTAATATAGTAGTGGTGTATTCTCCTGCAAAGACTTCCTCCCTTTCTCAGCCAAGCTTGGCTCTTTTGTCTACCTGCTATTATTTCCCGGTCATTCTTACAATCTCTGTCCTGAGAGACAGCTGGGTATGACTTTTCCCTCCAATCGAGGACTGCCTCCTGGGACCACCCCTGCTACCTGATGGCAGGTTCTGTCCCTATTGGTCCCTTTACCTCCTCCTCCCTAGGCTTGTGTGAGCCCTTTCTTGACCTCCCCTTCTCCATGAAACATTCTCCCTCATGCTTCAGACAGCACATGTCCTGCTAACCCCTCCCCCCTTAACAAACTCAATTTTTTTTACCTCGTTCATCATTTCTCTCAAGATACTGCACAATCCCAGTCACCCAGCTCTGAATTGCTTTCATATGTTTAACTATTTTCCTACCTCTGCAATAAAGCTGCTTCTCTTCAGATTTCTGTCTCCAACCGCTGATAACAGCTCTCAGAATTACATAATGGCAGTGACCGCAGCAATTGTTTAGAACTTAGTGGTAGATGCATCAAACAAACGTAAAAAAATCAGAAACGTTAAAACCTTTACCGAATCTCAAATAACGAAGCATGCTCCAAAAACACAGCGCCAAAAAGTTTGGTGCGGTATTGCAACCCCTGATTCCCGAAACTTTCGCAAACGCTGCCGTAGCAGCATACGGAACGCATGCGCACTGGTCTATTCGGAAAGCGTGTGTTGTAGGCGTGGCTGTCTCACGCCTGTGATGTCATAGGCGTGCGTCGATACTGAATACAGTTTTGTTTTATGGTTCCTGCCGAGTACTAGCGGAGCTGATTTCACGCAGATTTTCCTCAGATACAGATTTTCAATCTGTATGAGACACCTGATAACCTTTAGCAAAACTGTAAGCAGGAAAGAAACTGCATAGAAGATCGGAAACCCGTGCAGACAGTTTCGAGAAAGCACCGCTGGGAACCGAGGTAAGGTTTCTGAATTGTTGTGTCCAGTTTGCTTCGGATCAGCATCTAAAATAGTTTGATGGAATGATATGATCGCAGAATGTATCTGTGATAACTTTTTTTTTTGTTTGCGCTAACCTTATTTTTTTTTTCTTTCGTCTTTCACAGTGGGTGACCGTTTTGCCTGTATACTTCCAAGTGTGGCTTTGCAAATCGCGCCTGGGAGCTGTGAACAATAATAAATTACGGTTCAGACGAAGACGCCTGTTAAGTTGCACTGGAAAAAATTATTGGCACGGGTAAGTGTGAAATGTTGTTAGCAAAAATTCAGCTGTTCATCCCATTTAGCAGTGTTTAACGTCTTTTCCTCATGGTGTTTTGTTTTAGGTGTTCTTTGTGTGCCACCTTCCTTCTTGCACGTGTTAATATTTTGGTAAGAAGTTCACATGAGCGTATGGTTGTTTACCAATGTGATTTTTATGTCATCCTATTGCTGTTAGGTAGTCCGTGTGTGTGGTGTGTGGCTACCTTTCTGTTGTTTTCACCTTTCTGGTTTCCAGTGTGGCAGGGTGGTGGCGGATTGATATGTGTTCAATTTCTAGGTCTTAACTTCGGCTACATTTTATGTCTGTGGAAGCAATGGAGGATAATGTCTCGTGGCGTGAGGACCAGGAGGCAGTTGGCAGTGAGGGGCATGGTAAGCGGAAGCGTGCTCCCAAATTTACGGAAGAAGAGCTGGAGGTGTTGGTTCGTGGTGTATGTGCCGAATTTGGGAGGCTTTTTAAGAAGGGCAGGCTGACGGTTGGACAAAAGAACAGGATATGGCGGGACATCGTGGCAGAGGTGAATGCTCTGGGTGTGCGTGTGCGCACTGTACAGCAATGTAAGCACCGTTGGCACGACTTCAGGGGCATGGTCAAAGTGAAGGCACAGCGGAAGTGGGAACATGCAAGGGGTACAGGGGGTGGTCCTCCATGTGATGTGGAGCTGACCCCCCTGGAGGATGCTGTGTTGTCCACCATTGGTCAGGCGCAGGTTGTCGGACTTCCTGCTGGTGGCAACACGTCGGAGGATGCCAGTGGTGTGCTGGAAGGTGAGTTTGATTAATGTTGCGCAAGCAATGGAATATGTGTGTGTGTGACAACTTCCGTTGTGGACTGTTTGTGTCGACCTCCTCTCTGTCTATGTTTACAGGTGTACCTATGGAGGAGTCCGCATTATCATGCCCCATGCCAGAGGACACAGACAGTGGTGAGTTGTGCTGTGATGTCCAGCCGGTGTGCTGGAAAGGAAAATAGGTACATAAGTATTGCCATAGTGGGAGACACTGAGGGCCATTGAGCGTGTGTTCTTTTGTTCCCTGTATTACAGTGTGTGCGAGACACCAACCCCCCTCTGCCCCTTCCTGTTCTTTCGACATTGCTCAGCTAGGAACAAGGAGGGTCACCTCTTCCCCTTCCTCGGCTAGTAGTGACGTGGTTCCGCGTAAGTATTGTGACCGAACTGCTGGTTGTTTCCTTTCCTTCTTTTGGCTTTTTAAGGAGATTGAAGCCTACATTGCAAATTACACCATAGGTTGTAAACCTCTATCTTATCTCCCCTCAGCAACACCATGTGCCACACGACGTCCGGTACAGGGAGATTTAACATTCTCAACATTTTCACCAGGGCCTGCAACACCATGTCCCTCGCAACCCGATGGAGCGGAATCACGTGTGTACTTTCTTCTGCTTGTATGTTGTGGCAAGATGAGAACATTTGTGTAACTTCGTTGCAGTTCTCCCTTTTCTACTTTCTATTTTTAGGTGTTTGTTTGTTGACGCCGACACAGGGGGGAGATGAGGTGGATGACGATGAAACAGTCACACTACACCTACTTGATGTCACACCCCCATTGGATGGTCATGCCACCCCCATTTCTGTCGCTACGCAGATGTCCACGGCCCGTCCGCGCAGAACGCCCATGGAAGAATGGCAGGCTCGTCGTCGTTTGTGGGAGATGCAGGGCAAGTGGAATGACGGCATACATTCTCTGCTAGGAAAAGTGGCAGAGGGTCTCGAGCGTTCCTCTAACGCAATATGTGCGCAGGTGCAGAAGGTGATGGAGAGCACCAGCGCACAATCAGATAAGACCATTGCCCTCTTGGAGAAAATGTATGCCGTTATGGAAAAAAACAACACCCTTATGGAACAAAGCAACACCCTTATGGAACAGAACAACACCCATCTCCGTGAGCTGTGCATGAGAGAGTATGGCCAGCAGTATCGGCAGGAGCTCGGGGGGAAGGAGCTTGACATATCGCGTGATGACTCTGCATGTAGCTCTCGCGCCGCTGGTGGTATTTTTTCCTCCTTTATTACCCCCCTCCAAAAAACCCCGGTTACTATTTATGTGTTCATCTAATGTGTCTCCTCTTTTCCCCTTATATCATTTCAGCATCTACGTCGGGACTGCCCTGGGCTATAAACCATTCGCATTCAGGTAAGTATTGGTGCTGTTTGTGAAATCCAGTCCAATCCTACACATGCATGCGCACAAATGTTACATATAATTATTGTCCTACACGGAGGACGACAACTGTTCCTTCTACGCTCCCTTCCTTCTACAACATGACTCACTCCGCTCATACAGCTCATACCGGTAGTACACCTCTTGAAAGTACGTATAAATTTTCGGTGCTTCTTCTGTTTCTGCTATTTTATTTTTTATTCACTGTGCCACGTATTGTTGTGCTTCCTTTTTGCAGCCGCCGTGGGGCAAACCATTGTCTCGAGGGACCCCTTCCATGAGTAAGTGTCACGCGTTACGATGTGTTTGCCGTTTGCCGGCCCATATAGAATATATACCTCGGTGCGGGGCCACGTTTACTTGACTGTTCAATTATTGTTTCTTAACACAGGCTGTGCCACAGTACGCCACTGACAGGACAACGGGACATCAGGACAACCCCCTTTACCACCCCTGTGTGGCACACACCCTCTCATTTGTAAGTATGGCATACAAATATACTGGAATCTAATGTTCGCCGACTTAATGTTTCACTTCTTTGTTATACAATTTCTACTGTCCAAACTGCAAGTGTTTGGTATCATAATGTGTAACTGTAACGTTTCTGTTTTAAATTGCGAGTTTTGTTTTGGATTTCCCTTGCAGCCACAGAACAGCAGGAGACCCCTTTGTTCCTCCCACGTTTGGCGGGCATACTGTGCATGGTGAGTTTCATGTTGGCATCTATTATTTTGTTCCATTTCTATCCATACCATGACACGGCTACCACTGCTCTGTCCTTCAGGTGTACAGATATGTACTACGAAACAATGTTGAAGAATGCATTGCTCACGTGTAAACTTCTGTGTCCGTTGTGCATTTCCTGGGTGATACTGATGTTCCCATCCCCCTTCAGAACCTCCCCATTAGAGCACACTGAAAAAGTTAGAATTCTCAACATTACTTTTATTTTCGCATAGATGCAGAGAGACAGCAGCAGCATCCTGTGTTCCAGCGCTAAGAACACACCTAGAGGACACACAGTCTACCTGCTTGCCGGTGCATGGGTTCTACCTCGTTTGTAATATGTAGAAATAAGCATTCTCTGTGCTTGGCTTCCAGGCCTTGTATGTGTGGGTAACATCTTATGGAGACGATTTCAATTTTTTTTGGAACGTATGCTGTAATAAAAAATCAACACCTATTCATTTGAAGGTATTAATTGGTATTGTTGGAATTGGTTTCTTGAATTATGTAAGCATTTTATGTGTTTGGCTTTCTGGCAACGTATGTGTACCTAACATCATATGGACACGTTCTTTCTTTGTTGATGTATGTTATAATAAAGAATCAAAGCTTATTCATTCGAAGGTATTATTTTCCTCCATGTTTAACTGCTTATGTAAAAATTAAAATGGTCGCATGCGGACAGTCCGTGGACCTTGAATAAATGGCCAAGCACAACAAAAAAGGGAACATTTGTTAACCGCATATCAGTACAGACCATGAAGGGAGGGTTTAATGTAGGTTGTGAGAAAGACAGAATAGCTTTCTTCTTGCTCCTCAACATAAGATGTGTATAATTATAGTACAGCAAGAGGCCCTCACTGGATGCCCACCGGAAGGGTGGAAGGCCAGATTTTAGGACTCAGGCTGTACATATACCAGCGCCTTCTGATGCCTCCCCAACAGCAATACCCACGGGAAGGGGTCTCACAGGAATTTAGGGAGGCGGTCCACAAGATCATAGAAGAACAGACCCTCTGTACACCTCCGTGTGGAAGGATCCCACGGGGGTACACAGAGGGGTAGATTAAAAACAGATGTGTGACCTGTCCACCAACATTTAAAACATTTAAATGATTAGCACCCAATTCGATGACGCACAAGGATGCGGTTCTCTGCACATATGCAAACTGTTTGTTAAACCATATAACTGTAACGTGGCTACAGTGCCTCGCGGGGTTGCGAAAACCATTCCCTGATCACCTGCCTGCGCACAGCATTGCCCCTGCTTACGTCAGATCCGGTGGCCAAGGGGGTTATGTCAAGTTCAGGAGGGACTACAATGTCGATGTCAATGTCAAGGTTATGCCTCAGCGCTATGTTATGGAGCATACAGCATACAAGCACTATATCAGCAACCTTCTCTGGGGAATATTGAAGGGATCCACCGGAAATGTGTAGACAGCGAAACCTGCTCTTCAGTACTCCAAAAGTACGCTCGATCGTACATCTTGTCGAGATGTGTGACTCGTTGTACCGCTTCTCAGCATCAGAACGGGGGATCGGTATAGGTGTCAGTAGCCATGTTTTGGATCCATAACCTGCATCCCCTGCATGGAGACAACAATAAATTGTAATCATGGTAAAAGTTTTTTCTTCGGCATATTTGTTGATGTGCCCTAAGATGTCCTACTGAAAGAGATTTTAGTTTTGCAAAGTGCACTCAGCAGAATCACGGCTATAGCGCAAGTAGTACAGACACTGCCATGCTACCTTGAAAATGCAACCACCCTGAACCCCTGTGTATTATGAATAACGGGCACTTACCAAGAAGCCATCCTTGGGCAATCCGCCCCTCGGCAAACTTCCTCCCCAGCGCACTGTTCGACAAAATGTAGGAGTCATGACAGCTGCCAGGATAACGTGTGACAACATCCAGGATCTTAAGGCTAGCATCGCACACCGCCTGCACATTCAACGAGTATCCCATCTTGCGGTTGCGGTATTGCATCTCTTGGTCGGCCGGGGGGGTGAAGGCAACATGTGTGCAGTCAATAGCTCCCAGGACGTTAGGCATACCAGCGATCTTGAAAAATCCGGTCTTGATCTTCCTATGCTCCTCTACCCCCATTGGGAAAGCAATGTGCTTACGGACGCACTTTTTAAGTGCGTGCAGAACCTGAAACATATATGTGAAAGGTGTGTATTTGGCAATGCAGTAATGGAAAACAAACATTTTTTAGGAGGTAGGAGGTAGGAGGTGGGAAAGGGAACACATTGGTGGTGTGCAGTGGCTGGGGGACTGGGAATTCCCAAAAAAAGAGCTGTACCTGTGTAAGATGTCGCGAAACAGTGGACTGGTCAACGCCACTGTTCCCCCCTAATACATGCTGGAATGTCCCTGTTGCAAGAAACTGCAGAACAGTCAGCAGCTTGACTATGCCAGGTACTGCGTGAGATCTTGCAGTGGTAGGATCAATATCCTCTCTAATTTCCTGATATAGCTCATAAATGGCTGTTCTTGATAGGCGGTAGTCATCAATGATTTTCCTGTCCGATATCTGATCTAGCACCAGCCGTGCTCGAAACACACGTGGCCTTGGGAGCCGGCGAGGGAACGGTGGGGGAAGCTGTTCAACATCGGGTCCCCTTTGATCCTGTCCCTGCCTGTCAGTGACGTGATCATAAACCATGTCAGGGCAAAAGTCCAACTGTGCCAGGAAAAAACCACCATCCATTTCGTTATTGCAGCGGCACAACAAACAACCCAAAAGAGGATCCGCCGTTCGTTTCCGTCGCGCACTGTGTGTACGTCACACATATGCGCCGCTGTGTACGTCAAACATATGCGCCGCAAAGCAACCCTGTCTCGCGTGTAACAGAGCGCACATTTGTGACGTCGCACTTGTACGCGGCCAACCGCAAACAACAAATCCCCAGCTACATAATTCTTACCAAGGAAGCGGAGCACACTGCCGTTTCATTCACCGTATGTCTGTCAAGAACCCCCAACACAATTATGATACCATGACACAGAGGACATAGTTTTAAACACATATCTTTTATATAACATATATAATATAATAACAAATATAATATAAATTGTGAACAGCAGATAATATAAATTGTGAACAGATATAAACTAAACAGTGGTACATTTACAATGGGTAGAACAAGGGAAAAGACGCGGACAGACCTCAAGGGCGCTGCACAAGGGAGGACAGGTAAAGGACAACCCGGGAGAGGTCTTCCAATGCCTGCCCTCCCATGTGCAGGGTCTGTGCCATTTCTTCAAGCTCGTGGGGGGGAAGGTTGATCAGGGCGAGCGGGATATGGGGAGATGTGGCCTGATCTTGCACAGTGGGGAGAGTGGTGGAGGTGCTTCGGTCGCGGGTGGGAGTGGGGAAGGTACATGTCCCACGGGTTACAGTGGGAGGAGGGGGCATGGGAGAGACACTGCGGTTCATAGTTTGGGGTGGTGGGGGGGTGGTCGGTAGTGAGGGGACATCACTGTTGTCCTCCCCTGTGAGGTCCACAATGGCACCTGTTACAAAAGACAATGGAAGAACTGTCAGAAAACATCACCACGAACTGCTGTAAAACAGAAACACACAGTGATATGCAATAATAGCCAACATTATTATTATGAACCTTAATAGAGCGCTTACAGGTGCACGCGGCGGCAGAGACATCAGCAAAAAATTTGACAAGTATAACGAGGCTAGAGATGAGTCATGCCGCACACTTTGGTAACTCACCCTCTTCGTGCATCAGGAACATCTCAAGGACAGGGGTGACTTCCTCTGCGGAGGTGGATGGGACGGCATGGCTTAGGGAAAGAGGGAGGGAGGTCAGATGGGGAGCGTGAAAGGAGGTACTAGGAGGGCTGGTGGAACTATGCGGCGGAGGGGGGGAAGCGGGGGAAACAGGGGGGCTGGTGGGACTATGCGGCGGAGGGGGGGAAGCGGGGGAAACAGGGGGGCTGGTGGGACTATGCGGCGGAGGGGGGGAAGCGGGGGAAACAGGAGGGCTGGTGGGACTTTGCGCCTGGGGTGGGGTGACAGGGGGACTGGAATGTAGACGGGGAGGAGGAGAGGAAAGGTGGGAAGGGCCATACCTGGGAGCAGGGAGGCACAAGACAATGGACTGGCGGGATCTCTTAGGGGGGGGGGGCTGGAGACCTGAGGAGGGGCCGGGACGGCAACGGGCATAAGGCAGGAGGTGGGGACCAGGGGTAGGAGCGGAAGGGCGGGGAGGTGCGACAGCAGCCAGGGACCCTCCAACGATGTCATCCTCCTCCTGCTGCTCCTCCTCCTCCTCCTGCTCCTCGTCCTCATCAGAAGATGACAATTCTGCACGGACAAACATTGTCTATCACATAAAAGCACAAGGCCACTATCAAACCTGTAATGTGGCAGACTCATGTCAAATGAACCAATACCTGGGCTGTTGTCAAGGTTTGCCTTCACCTCCTTTAGCCATTCGGGGTGGTCCTTGCGCAACGCCCGCGCACGTTTTTTTAGCTCCTCAACCTGTAAACCCAAAAAAAGGAAAATCAGATGTACATGAAAAACTGGAAATAGGCATGCACTGTCGATGTCAGTAACTGGACCACTTTTGTTTTTTCATGCACATGCAAAAATCTGTTATATGTAATGAGTGGTGTTCATAGGGGGGGCAGACAACAGGGACGGATCTCCGATGCGCCCTGCCCCCAACGGTGTGCCCCCCCGGCCCCCCACGAACGGACACCCTCTGTGAATAGGATGACCGCCCCCACCCCCTTGGTACGACACTGTGCGTAGAGCCCTATATACTGCCAACTTACAGATCTGGGAAAGGAGGAACGCTTATTAAAGAGGCGTTGCAGAGTCTCCCAGCCCTTGTCCATCCGCCCGATATTCCTCCTTCTCCCTGCGTGGGGGAAAAGACGCTTTTCATTTACGATGAAAAGTTGAGCGAGCCAGAGGACATCCATATCTGAAAAGTTAGGCTTTCTTCCTCTGGCTGCCATAACTGCTGCACGTAAATTTACTGCGTATGTTATGCACATGCTATATGAACGTGGTTATGACACGTTTTCTATAAGCTTTATTAAAAGCAAAACAATACAGGTGCAACGTGTTTTTGTCCAATCACAGCGCGTCTCGCGTATCGTCTACGCTGCAATTGGTTCTTTTTTGTGTTTCACATTACAGTTCTTTAGCCGGAGAGCCCTAACGACAGGTACAGACCTGTCGTTACATTTCTCGGCGTTGTCTTTCGTTAAACCAATCGGAAAAGGTTAGTGCATGTCATTTGAAAAGGGTTTCTACACTGATTGCTCATCTGCATTCCATTTTCGTTAGCTGCTACGGTCGTCGAAAAATGGGCTTTAGTACATGAAACGGTTGGCGATTTCTTTGCAAAATGGTCGGTAAAGGGTTGTTAAACTTTTGTGCATCTGCCCCTTAGACCAACAAAAGATTTTTTTCAGAGAGGTGTATTTTACCCCTGACTTAAAAGTCACCCTACAAAAATATTATTCAAATTATGGTATCAACTCAGGAACAGCTACAAAGTCTCCTTTCACTGCCAGACATTTTGTGAAATAAACAAAACCCTGAAGAAAGACACTCAGGACCTATATAGCAAACATCAAACCACACAGCCGCAATTTGCAGGATTCAAACTGCAACACTACCTATGAAAAGAATGCACTAGAGTGACTTAAACTGTTACAAGAATATTGCATAATTTAGACAGCCTGTGTCTGAAGTCCACCAAAGTTACTAAACCTGAAACAAATTTGAAATACAGTGTAAATTTGCAAAAGAGAGAACTTGATAGAAAAATATAAATCGGCTCTAAGTATCTAAGAACAGATTGAATATATAGTAATATTGTTGTTTTAAGTGGTAAGTGTTGAGAGTAGAAAGCTGAGCCTGTGCCTTGTGCCTCTGTTGCTGTGCTGAGAAAGGAAACTGAAAAAATATCCCAGTACAGGTGCTGAGAGAACCTTACTGCCTGCAGAACCCCAGTGACTGAGAAGGCCAGCATCTTTATAAGAGTGGAGGTGCTGATACTCTTCAAGAGAAATTTCTGCTAAAGCAGTGCAGCTACAAGTAAATATCCGATAAAGCTGTCTTCACTAATCAGTGTCAGACCTGCCAAGTCTCCTGCATTGAGCAGGACACTCTCACTTTTGTGTGTCATCTCCCGTACTTCTGCTGGTGAGCCAGGATCTCCCGCTGAGCAGCTTCCCTTTCCAGCAGCAGCAGAAGGTGTCTTATGTTTGAACAATTTAAGTAACGTCAAACAAATCCACAAAGAACATACAATTTTACAGACTTCACCCCCTCCCTCTAAACTTTACACAGCAAGTCTCCAAGGGCCTGACTCTGATGAACCCTGTTCAGACCTGGTTTTACAGCCTGCCTCACTGACATACACTACTCAATAATTACTGTGGATTCTTTTGGATTCGTATTAGGTAAATGAGACTTTTATTAGAGGTTCACTTTAAATGGAGAGTGTATAAGTCATTATTGTCTAAGATACACAATGATTAAGAAATATACACACTGATTAAGGTATATAACTGAAGAGAAACGATAATAAAGAAATATCGCATCACTGGTCATACATCAAAGCAAAGCCAGGAGTCTCTTGACCAGGAAAAGCAATAATAAACAATCATAATATACATACATCACTGGTCACACATCACCCAAGCTTTTTACATTAGCTGAAACAAGCCCCTTTTTCAGCAAAGCAGGAGTCTCGTAACCAGGCATTCAGGTTCCTATGCGTCTGTTCATAAGTGAGCTTCCGATTTCACTGTTAAAAGCTTCCCTTTTTATTAAGCTAGAACTCATTTTCAGAGCCAAGAAAAATTACAAGAATGTGCAAGAGAATGTAGTCACATGCTCTTGGTTTAGGTAAACAAACCATTGGTCAGGTGGCTTATCTCTTGAACCTTAAACATGCTCCACCTCCCTCCTGCACATACCAAATTAATTAGAGTCGTGTCTTATCTTTTTCCACATTCCAAATCATTTTCACACAAACAGAATTACTTTTAATCAAAAATACAGACCCAGAGTGCACTGTCGGTCACTCAGAGTTAAAAAACAATCTTTAAAATCCTTTACAGCTCCAAACATTTATAAAGTGCAGGAGACAACTTAATAAAATGTCATCTCCTACTGCTGCAAGACCAGTCTTGAGATAAGAGCTATGGAACTGGTCTTGCAGGGGCAGGAGAATATATTTTACTAAGGCATCTCCTGCTGCCGCTGGTGCCACTGGTGCCACGGGTCATTTCAGCAAAGTGTGTCAGGGGTGGATCTGTGGGCAGGGCTATGTGGAGCTATGGGCAGGGCTATGAGTGGGCTATGTGCCCTAATCTTCCACTGAAAAGGCTGGCCCCATTGGCAGCTCTGCAGTGTATAAAAGGCAAATTTACTACAGCACTCTAAACATAAAATTAATTAATAAGTTCTGCAGTCAGAACAGTGTTAATGAAGGGAGACACTGCAGGCAGATAATAGAATATCAACAAAACCAGTCACTTCTATCAAACAGAAGAAGGGTATTAAGACGATCTAGTTATCCATTTATTTGCATTAGTGAGTTACATAAAAGTAGAAGGGTATCCTGTGGCCTTGAGGAACACCAGAGTAAGGGATACACACATCTAGCCAAGAGAGTTAATAGCTCTTGTTGATTTTTTATGATATACTGTAGTACTGAAGAGTTCCTAAGAAAACCAGACTGAAGATGACATAATCTGCAAGAAGAAGGTCCACATTACCTGGCACCCTCTGTCCTGTTCCGGTGATTGGTGAGCCCTTAGGTTCCCTGAGGCCCGGTGAGACCTCAGAGGACCGCCGCGCACCCCGAATCTTCACCCGCGGCGACCGCCGTTCACCGAGGGTTGAGCCCCCAGCTGCAGGCGGCCAGCAGGACTGCTGGAACCGCGGGGTGACGGCCGGCCTGGCTGGTAGTCAGCAACACAGTCTCTGAAGGGCAGCTAGCAAGGACGGCTAGCACTAAAGAGGAACACAATCCCTGAAGGTGGCTAGCAAGGACGGCTAGCTGCAAGAGGAACACAGTCTCTGAAGGTGGCTAGCAAGGATGGCTAGCTGGGAGAGGAACACAGTCTCTGAAGGTGGCTAGCAAGGGCGGCTAGCTGGAAGAGGAACACAGTCTCTGAAGGTGGCTAGCAAGGACGGCTAGCTGGAAGAGGAACACAGTCTCTGAAGGTGGCTAGCAAGGACGGCTAGCTTGAAGAGGAACACAGTCTCTGAAGGTGGCTAGCAAGGACGGCTAGCTTGAAGAGGAACACAGTCTCTGAAGGTGGCTAGCAAGGACGGCTAGCTGCAAGAGGAACACAGTCTCTGTAGGTGGCTAGCAAGGACGGCTAGCTTGAAGAGGAACACAGTCTCTGAAGGTGGCTAGCAAGGACGGCTAGCTGGAAGAGGAACACAGTCTCTGAAGGTGGCTAGCAAGGACGGCTAGCTGGAAGAGGAACACAGTCTCTGAAGGTGGCTAGCAAGGACGGCTAGCTTGAAGAGGAACACAGTCTCTGAAGGTGGCTAGCAAGGACGGCTAGCTTGAAGAGGAACACAGTCTCTGAAGGTGGCTAGCAAGGACGGCTAGCTGCAAGAGGAACACAGTCTCTGGAGGTGGCTAGCAAGGACGGCTAGCTTGAAGAGGAACACAGTCTCTGAAGGTGGCTAGCAAGGACGGCTAGCTGGAAGAGGAACACAGTCTCTGAAGGTGGCTAGCAAGGATGGCTAGCTAGAAAAGGAACACAGTCTCTGAAGGTGGCTAGCAAGGACGGCTAGCTTGAAGAGGAACACAGTCTCTGAAGGTGGCTAGCAAGGACGGCTAGCTTGAAGAGGAACACAGTCTCTGAAGGTGGCTAGCAAGGACGGCTAGCTTGAAGAGGAACACAGTCTCTGAAGGTCAACACTTCCTGATCCACTGCGTCGGCTTCTGACATTCGAAACGGAAGCACTGGGCTCTTCCCGTTCCGTTGCTTAAATCTCCCGCCAGTCCATCCCCTCTCAACAGCTGGAGCCAATCCCCCCGGCCTAGGCAGGCAAGGGACGCCTGGATTGGCCAGCCTGCCTGGCAGGCGGAGTCTCCCCATCAATGCGCCAATCCGGCGCGAGTAGGCGGAGCTGGCTCGCCGGTCCGCCCCAGAGCAAGGAGACGACGACACCGGCGCCGCCATCTTGGCCGGCGTATCCCCCTCTCCGAGGCCGGCGCTCGCTCCAGCAGATCGCCGGCCTCGGACCGACCCGCGGCAGCGCCGGCCCCGTCGGCGGCTTGTCTTCGCCGCGCCGGCTCCCGCAGGCTCCGTTGACCCTCGCTCCCCGCTGCGGGAGCCCAGGTAAGGGCCCGGGACGGGACACCCTCTGCAAGCAAGTATCAACTGCTGGCAATGAGATGACTGAGGGCCCAATGCTCAAAAGTCACCATTAAATAGTGCGTGCATCTGTATTCATGGTAGAACTTACTGAGTTCAAAACGGACCAGTGCTCAAAGGAAATCACATAGAAATGGGATGCATGGAAATTCTGCAAGTGGCTTGGTAGAGAAAGCATCTAGCACATGCGCAGAACAGTCTCTCGGTAAGCCTGTGATTGGAAACAGGATACTGGGCTAGATGAACCATTGGTCTGAAACAGTTTGGCTCTTCTTATGTACTATTAAGAATGTTCCACAACAACTTTTTTTTAAATTCAGTTTCTGAATATATATATCAAGACAAAAACTTGAAATAAGCAAAGAAATAGTATGCAGGTTAAATCCCTGAAGCTACTCTCCTGGCAGTTGTGCGTGTTAACTTTAAGAGACATGTTGAGAAAATTAAATCCTTGGATGGCACTGTGACATTTTGTACCCAAAACATCCTGAACACTTTTCCTCTTTTTTCAAGGAGTTATACACTTCTTATTCTTCCTCCACGATAGACACTATTAAATCTTGGCTAGATAAATTTAAAATGCTTAAACTGAAATCTAATATTGACAGACCTTTTACACAGATGGAAGTACACTCAGCAATTGCAAAACTGAAAAGGAACAAGGCAACGGGCCCTGATAAACTTCCAGCAGAATTGTATCAATCTCTAGCACCTCATTTTGTTCCTTATTTAATGGAAGCTTTCAACAAGATAACAGAGGCACATCGCTTACCCGAGACCTTCTACTCTGTGACTATAACAGTTATCCCTAAAGATCAGAAAGACTCCACACTCTGTTCTAATTATAGACCCATTTCCTTATTGAATACCGACTACAAAATATTTATCAAAATCCTAAGCCAAAGACCGGAGTATGCCATCTCTGAGTGAATTCACCCTGATCAAACAGGATTTATCCAAAATTGATATGGCTCAGATAATATTAGGTGCCTCATTAATATAATTTGTCACACCACTAGGAACATTGAAGACCTGGTAGGCCTCTCTTTAGATACTGAAAAGGCATTTGATAATGTAGAATGGCCTTATGTATTCTGTGTCCTCCAGACCTTTGGTTTTCATCTACACTTTTTGTCCTGGATACAAGCGATATACCAAAAACCCTCCGCATCTGTTACCGTTAATGGCGCTCTTTCCCAGACTTTTTGTTTATACAAAGGGACTCATCAAGGATGCCCTCTTTCGCTGCTCCTATTTGCTTTAGCGCTGGAATCTCTAGCTATCCTCTTAGGATTGACTCAGACGATTCAGGATATTAATCTTAATGGTGAGACTCACAAAATTTCTTTACATGCTGATGACATGCTACTTTACTTGAGTGACCTATTTTCAAACTTTTTCTCAAATTGTTTTTCTATTATCTCTGAATTTGGATCTATGTCTGGTTTTGCTATCAACTTCAATAAATCTGTCAATATACCTTGTAACCCGCACTCCAGATTGCATCATACCTTTCCTTTACCTTATGGCTTGAAATGGACCTCCAATTTTTGATACCTAGGCATCACTGTTTCAAATCACCTAGATCATTGATATGATCTTAATTATCTGTCACTTTTGTATTCCTTACAACTAAAAGATCTTTCTACCTAAGACTCTGACTACTTCTTTTCGTAGTTGGGAAATATTAATATTTTTAGAATCTTTATATTTCCCAAAATTCTTTTTTTTATTTATGAGCTTGCCGATTTTTATCCCCATAAATTTCTTTATGAAATTAAGATCAAGCGTCATACATCATGGCCGTTCTTAGTTGGTGGAGCGATTTGTCTGGTTAATTCTGATAATGAACGAGACTCCTCCATGCTAATGACCCAGCCAAGCAGCTTCCGGGAAACCAAAATCTTTGGGTTCCAGGGGGAGTATGGTTACAAAGCTGAAACTTATAAGAAAAGGCCCCTTGTCAAATCTCATTTACTTTTTACACCCAAGCAACTAAGCGGTCGGGGCCTACCGAATCTGCAATGGTATTATTGGTCTGCCTGTTTAAAAGCATTCCATTGCTGGATGAATTCTTTTGCTGAGTCACATTGGGTGGGATTGGAGGAGGCCCTAACCTCCCCTTATACCCTTTTAGCTTATATTTTTGCCAACACACATAATTGTTCTCCATTGTTATGCCATCACCACTTTATTCCTCCTTTTCTTCTTAGCTGGAGAAATGTTTGTGCTCTGAAATCTATTTCACCTGTCTTTATTCTACTTATGCCTCTCTTGGCTAACTCTCACAAAAGGGCTCTGGGATTGCCTACTGATTTAGCTAATTGCTCTCTGAAATCTATTTCACCTGTCTTTACTCCACTCCCACCTCACTTGGCTATCTCTCACACTGCCTACTGATTTAGCTAATTTTCCTTTGGCTAAGCTATTTCTACATGGCAATTTACGGACTATATCTGATATTATCCTTTTATTCCAAGTGAAACTCTTGCTCTTTCAGTACTTCCAAATTCACCATTTCATTTCCACTACTGTTCCTATTGAATGCATTACTTGTTCGTTATCATTCTTTGAAGAGGTTCTCTTTCAATGTCTTTCCCTTAAAAACTTTCATGTATTTTTAAAGTACATTTCTGACTCTTCGACCCTGCCACGTTTGGTCCTATTCTTTCCACTCCTCTATCTCAATGACACTTACTAATACTCATAAGTGGTCTGTGCAGTCCTCTCCCTTATGCTGGAAGGGATGCCCCACCCAGGGAGATATGGCACATATGTGGTGGCTATGTCCACATGTTCAACCTTTTTGGAAAATGACACATTACCAATTTGCATCAGATTGACATTCCACTAGATCCAGCATTCATCCTGCTTGGAATGCCTCCAGAGCATTTAGCTTTTCATAAGCATTTAGAGCTGATCAGACAGTTGCTGCTTATAGCCAAAGTTTGCAATGCACAGAAAAGGAAAGATCTGGTATTAACCTCCAAACGTTTTTGGTTAGATAAAGTTTGGAGAATTGCTGGATTGGAAAGGTTAGTCTTGCTGCACAAACGCAAGCCCTGGAGATACTCTCTTTTTTTGGGCTCCTAAAATTCCTTAATTTAGCCCTTTGACATACTCACTTTGTCTGGTTTGTATACAAATTTTTCCTTTTGCTACACATTATATATTTTATTACATATACCTGTAGTATATTGTGGATTATGCTTCCCTTCTTGACCCCCTAGCTCTCGTATCTCTTCTATTTGATCTTCTGTCTCTGTCTTTGTTACTATTGGTTCCTATACACACAAAATTGGTTGTTGATTATTGGGCTCATTTTCAAAAGAGAAGGATGCCTATCTTTCGACATAAAACGGAAGATGGGCGTCCTTCTTCCAGAGACGTCCAAATCGATATAATCGAAACCCAATTTTGGACATCTCCAACTGCAGTCCGTCGCAAGGACGGCCAAAGTTCAAAGGGCATAGCGAAGGCAGGACTTGGGTATGCCTAACACTTGGACATCTTTGACCTATAATCGAAAAAAAACAAGGACATCCCTGATGAACACTTGGACATTTTCACCCGGACGTGCTTTTATTACGAATAAGGTACAAAATGGTGCCCGAAATGACCAGATGACTACTGGAGGGAATTGGAGATGACCTCCCCTTACTCCCCCAGTGGTCACTAACCCCCTCCCACCCTCAAAAAACATCTTAAAAAATATGTTGTGCCAGCCTCAGATGTCATACTCAGGTCCATGACAGCGCATGAAGGTCTCTGGAGCAGTTTTAGTGGGTACTGTAGTGCACTTCAGATAGGTGGACCCAGGCCCATACCCCCCCTACCTGTTACATTTGTGGAGGAAACAGCGAGCTCTCCAAAACCCACCACAAACCCACGTACCCATATGTGCCCCCCTTCACCTGTAAGGGCTATGGTAGTGGTGTACAGTTGGGGGTAGTGGGTTTTTGGGGCTCAGCACACAAGGTAAGAGAGCTATGTTCCTGGGAGCAATTTATGAATCCACTGCAGTGCCCCCTAGGGTGCCCAGTTGGTGTCCTGGCATATCAGGAGACCAGTGCACTACAAATTCTGGCTCCTCCCACGACCAAATGGCTTGCATTAGGAGGTTTTTGACATGGACGTCTTTAGTTTCAAAAATCGCCAAAAGTCAAAGACGTCCATGTCTAGGGACGTCCAAATCTAGGAATGTCGAAGTTTAATCCTTGGATTTGGATGTCTCTGACGGTATTTTCAAAATGAAAGATAGACATCCATCTTGTTTCGAAATACAGGTTTCCCCGCCCCGCCCCCCCCCCCCCCCCCCCCCCCCCCCCCCCGGATTTGGACGTTTTACAAAGACGTCCAAATCGCAACTTGGACGTTTCTTTTGAAAATGCCCCTCCACCTCTTTCAGCCTTTTTGAAAATGGCTGTATAATTTATAATGTTCTTTGTTTGTTAAATTTTTGACTTGCTGCATTGTTACTGTTCTGGTTATTATGATAATAAATAGAAATTATTTGAAAAAAAAAAAGAAATAGTACACAGATTGACAAATTAACACATTTGACATAAAGAAAACTATATCATTCCATCCCTCGAAGTCCACAATAAAGGGGGGGAACAAGAGAACAAACCATATAGAAGAAATAAACAATAAAAGTATTATAAGCAATCAAACCTTAATGTACAGAAATATATCTTTTTAGAGAAGAGAGGTTCGAGAGAGAAACACCTGGGTCTTCAGGTATGCACTGCCTCTTGATCCTGATCTATTGTTTTATTACTCAAGAATATCACTAATTGCGACATTTCAAAGAAAATAAATTTCTCATTCTTATACTTGACCACACATTTGAAAGGAAATTTCAAAAGAAAAAGAGCCCCCCAGGGCCAAACCCTGGGTCTCATAAGCATGAATAGCTTGTGACGTCTCTGAGTAGCTTTGGCCATATCTCGAAACATGAGAACTTTCGAAGTACAAAACAATGTGTCCCTGTGTCAAAAATACAGTTTGAAAAGCCAAACCCTATCATAATCAAGCACCATACTAGCAATCAGTGTGGCTTGAATCATGGCTTCATCCTTTGATGATTCAAATTTAAGCTGATTCGGATATAGGTGAAAGGTGATCTACTTCTCCATCTAAAGTTCTTTTCCTAAACGGAGGAAGGTAGAAAACCCTAGAGACAAGAAGCACAAAGAGGGGCATAATTGAAAGGGGCACCCAAGTTTTCCTGAGGACATCCTCGCAGAACGTGTTGGCGAAGGGGCGGGGAAACCTGTATTATCGAAACAAGATGGGTGTCCATCTTTCGTTTCGATAATACAGTCGGGGACGCCCAAATCTTGAAATTTAGGTCGTCCCTAGAGATGGTCATCCTTTGACTTAGCCGTTTCTGATTTTCAGCGATAATGGAAACACCCATCTCAGAAATGACCAAATGCAAGCCATTTGGTTGTGGGAGGGGCCAGCATTCATAGTGCACTGGTCCCCCTGACATGCCAGAACACCAACCGGGCACCCTAGGGGGCACTGCAGTGGACTTCAGAAAAAGCTCCCAGGTGCATAGCTCCCTTACCTTGTTTGCTGAGCCCCACAAAACCCACTACCCACAACTATACACCACTACCACTATATACCCCCTTATAGGTGAAGGGGGGCACCTACATATGGCTACAGTGGGTTTGTGGTGGGTTTTGGAGGGCTCATATTTACCACCAGAAGTGTAACAGGTGGGTGGGGGGGATGGGCGTGGGTCCGAATGCCCGAAGTGCACAGCACCCACTAAAACTGTTCCAGGGACCTGCATACTGCTGCGGTGGACCTGAGTATGACATTTGAGGCTGGCACAAAATATTTTTAAACTATTTTTTTGAGGGTGGGAGGGGATTAGCGACCACTGGGGGAGTAAGGGGAGGTCATCCCCGATTCCCTCCGGTGGTCATCTGATCAGTTCGGGCACCTTTTCGTGTCTTTGTCGTAACAAAAAAGGACCAAGTAAAGTCATCCAAGTGCTCGTCAGGGACGCCCTTTTTTCGATTATGGGTCGAGGACGCCCATGTGTTAGGCACGCCCAAGTCCCGCCTTCGCTATGCCTCCAACACGCCCCCGGGAACTTTGGTCGTTCTCGCGAAGGAATGCAGTTGGGGACGCCAAAATCAGCTTTATGCCGATTTGGGCGACCCTGGGAGAAGGATGCCCATCTTCCGATTTGTGCCAAAAGATGGGCATCCTTCTCTTTCAAAAATAAGTCAAAAGATATTTTTTAAATACTTCCTGTGCAGATACACCAGGGATCCTAGGAAAATGAATCAACCGAAGATTCCTCCTACGCTCTTGGTTCTCTAAATTTTCACATTTAAGGTCATAAGTACATAAGTATTGCCATATTGGGAAAGACCAAAGGTCCATCAAGCCCAGCATCCTGTTTCCAACAGTGGCCAATCCAGGTCACAAATACCTGGCAAGATCCCAAAAAAGTAGAAAACATTTTATACTGCTTATCCCAGAAATAGTGGATTTTCCCCAAGTCCATTTAATAATGGTCTATGGACTTTTCCTTTAGGAAGCCATCCAAACCTTTTTAAAACTCCGCTAAGCTAACCGCCTTTACCACATTCTCTGGCAACGAATTCCAGAGTTTAATTATTTATTATTTTATTTATTTGTTACATTTGTACCCCACATTTTCCCACCTCTTTGTAGGTTCAATGTGGCTTACATAGTGCCAGAGAGCAGTTGCAGACTCCGGTGTATACAAATACAAGGTGAAGTTGTGATAGGGTAAGGTTCATGTGGTAGGACCACATAGAGAAATCGTTCGATGGGAGAGTTCGGTGATGGCCATTACGAACTTTTGCGTTGTGTCGCAGAGATCAGGCATTTACTTTGGAACTGTAGAGTATGCCTTTTTAAACAGGTGGGTCTTGAGTGTCTTTCTGAAGTGTAGATGGTCGTATATAGTTTTCAAGTCTTTTGGTAGTGCGTTCCATAGTTGTGTGCTGAAGTAGGAAAAACTGGATGCGTACGTTGATTTGTATTTGAGTCCTTTGCAGCTTGGGTAGTGTAGATTTAGGTACGTTCGTGTTGATAGGGATGAGTTTCTGGCTGGTAGGTCGATTAGGTCTGTCATGTAATCCGGTGCTTCACCGTATATGATTTTATGAACCATAGTACAGATTTTGAAGGCAATGCGTTCTTTGATTGGGAGCCAGTGTAGTTTTTCGCGATGGGGTTTTGCGCTTTCAAATCGTGTTTTTCCGAAGATGAGTCTTGCAGCCGTGTTTTGTGCGGTCTGAAGTTTCTTTAGGATTTGTTCTTTGCATCCTGCGTAGATTCCATTGCAGTAGTCAGCATGGCTCAGTACCATCGATTGAATCAGGTTGCGGAATGTTTCCCTCGGGCAGTATTGTTTCACGCGTTTGAGTCTCCACACTGAGTAGAACATTTTCCTTGTTGTGGATTTTACTTGGCTTTCTAGTGTAATGTTGCGGTCCAGTGTAATGCCGAGGATTTTCAGGCTGTCTGAGACAGGGAGGCTGTGGTCTGGGGTGTTGATAGTTGCGGGATTGTCTTTGGTGTATTGGGATGACAGGATAAGACAGTGTTTTTTCTTTATTGAGTTTTAGTTGAAATGCATTTCCCAAGAATCCATGGTATTCAAGCCAGTCTTGATTTCATTAGCGATTTCTGTCAGTGTGGATCTGTAAGGGATGTATATAGTGACATTGTCTGCATAGATAAAAGGGTTAAGACCTTGGCTGGAGGTTGAAGAAGATCGGGCGTGGCGGTGAGCCTTGTGGTACTCCGCAATCTGTTTTCCATGGTGTTGATATGTTTGATTTTGACTTTACCTGATAGGTTCTTGTGGTTAGGAAACCCTTGATCCAGTTAAGTATGTTGCCAGCAATCCCGAATTTGTCAAATAATCACTACTAATATGTTATGGTTTACCATGTCGAATGCACTAGACATGTCAAATTGGAGGAGGAGGATGTTGTTTCCTATTGCTATTTCCTGCTTGAATTTGGCTAGTAGGGTGAGTAGTACTGTTTCTGTGCTGTGTAACGGGCGAAAGCCAGACTGTGATTCATGTAATATTGAGAATTTGTTTACGTAGTCTGTTAGTTGTTTGGCAACCATACTTTCCATCAGAATGACTGACAGCGGGATGGATGCTACTGGTCGGTAGTTGGTGATTTCATTTGCTTTTTTCATGGTGTCCTTCAGTATCGGGGTGAGTAGAATATTACTCTTTTCCTTTGGGAAGAGACCTTGCTGAAGCAAGTAGTTTAGGTGGGATGTGAGATCTACTATGAAGCGGTCAGGGGCTGATTTCAGTAAGTAGTTGGGACATGTATCTAGTATGCAGTGAGTGTTGGCGAACCTGCTGAGTGCCCGTGCTACAGTAACGATGGTAAGGGGGGCTGAAGTTTAGCCAAGTGCGGTCCGCCAGGTGTTCTCCATTTATTGGGTCCAGCTCGTCTAGGAAGTTTTCGATGTCTGTGTTGCCTTGGGGTAACGTGTTGCGTAGGTTTACAATTTTTTCTTTGAAATACTTAGCAAGTTTGACTGCAAATGGGGTGTCTATTTTCGATGCAGTGACCCGGTTGGTATCTAGGAGTTTATTCACTAGTTGATATAGTTTGTGTCTTTGTAATCTGTTCCTATTTTGGTTTTATAGTATGATCTTTTGATCTGTCTTGTTGCATATTTGTGTTTTCTTTGTGATTGTTTCCATGTGTTGAATGTGTGTTCATCTTTTGTTTTTTTCCATGCTCGTTCATGTTGCCTGTGTTTTTAGCTTTTGTGTTTTTAGCTTTTTCAGTTCATCGTTGAACACGTTGAGTGAAGAAACATTTTCTCCGATTAGTTTTAAATTTACTACATTGTAGCTTCTTTGCATGCCCCCTAGTCCTAGTATTTTTGGAAAGCGTCAACAGACGCTTCACATCTACCCGTTCAACTCCACTCATTATTTTATAGACCTCTATCATATCTCCCCTCAGCCGCCTTTTCTCCAAGCTGAAGAGCCCTAGCCACTTTAGCCTTTCCTCATAGGGAAGTCGTCCCATCCCCATTATCATTTTTGTCGCCCTTCTCTGCATCTTTTCTAATTCCACAACATCTTTTTTGAGATGCGGCGACCAGAATTGAGCACAATACTTGAGGTGCGGTCGCACCATGGAGCGATACAAAGGCATTATAATGTCCTCAGTTTTGTTTTCTATTCCTTTCCTAATAATACCTAACATTCTATTTGCTTTCTTAGCCGCAGCAGCACACTGAGCAAAAGGTTTCAACGTATCATCAACGACGACACCTAGATCTCTTTCTTGGTCCGTGACTCCTAACGTGGAACCTTGTATGACGTAGCTATAATTCAGGTTCCTCTTTCTGTCAGACTTGTATGTTCTTGTACCAAGTAGAGCGCTGCTGAGCCCGGTACTCGGACCAGGTTCTGCATGGTGGCTGGACAACCCCGGGTTTCACCTGTGCTGACCGCCGTTCCGCAGAGGTTGAGCCCCTAGTTGCGGGCAGCCTGCAGGACTAATGGGACGGAGCTTGAAGCAGAGTGATGAATGTATCGGCCAGGCAAGGAGCAGGTCAAGACATTAATCCAGGTACAAGCGACAGTCAGTAGGCAGGCGGTAAGCAAGAGAGTAATCCAGGTACAGGCGAAAGTGAGTAGGCAGGCAAGAGAGTAATCCAGGTACAGGCAAAAGTCAGTAGGCAGGCGGCAGGCAAGAGAGTAATCCAGGTACAGGCGAAAGTCAGTAGGCAGGCGGCAGGCATGAGAGTAATCCAGGTACAGGTGAAAGTCAGTAGGTAGGCGTCAGGCAAGAGAGTAATCCAGGTACAGGCAAGTCAGTAGGCAGGCAGCAGGCATGACAGTAATCCAGGTACAGGTGAAAGTCAGTAGGTAGGCATCAGGCAAGAGAGTAATCCAGGTACAGGCAAGTCAGTAGGCAGGCGGCAGGCATGAGAGTAATCCAGGTACAGGCGAATGTCAGTAGGCAGGCGGCAGGCAGAAGGGTAATGCAGGTACAGGCAAAGTCAGCAACGAGGGACCAGTAGATAAGAAGCAGACTTCAGAGTTAGAAAAACCTACCAAAGTAGAAGCCGAAGCATGGAGTCCATGGAGAGTTCAGCTGATAAAGTGCTGGTGTCTGACATCAGCAGGGAGAAGGGGCACAGCCATAGGACAAGAGCAGGGAAAGGAGGAGCCAGAAGACCAATAGGAGAGAAGCAAGGGAAGCCAGGCAGAGGAAGAGCAGACCCAGGTGGGTGAAAGCGAAACAATCAAGGAGCCTGGAAGCCAGGCAGAGAGAGAGAGCAGAAACAGGTGCATGGAAGCAAAGCAATTAAGGAGCCTGCAACCACCGCTATCAGAACAAACACAGAGAGGACTACACACACATGTCTCAGGCAGTGCCAGTCAAGTGTGTGTGTCGACGGGACCCCGCACAGCCCAAGGAAGCTGCCTGCGTTGAGGTAGGGGACATGACACTTTCCCACATGCATCACTTCGCACTTGCTCACATTAAACGTCATCTGCCATTTGGACGCCCAGTCTCCCAGTCTCGTAAGGTCCTCTTGTAATTTTTCACAATCCTCCCGCAATTTAATGACTTTGAATAACTTTGTGTCATCAGCAAACTTAATTACCTCACTAGTTACTCCCATCTCTAGGTCATTTATAAATATGTTAAAAAGCAGCGGTCCAAGCACAGACCCCTGGGGAACCCCACTAACTACACTTCTCCATTGAGAATACTGACCATTTAACCCTACTCTCTGTTTTCTATCTTTTAACCAGTTTTTAATCCACAATAGAACTCCTATCCCATGACTCCTATCCCATGACTCTCCAATTTCCTGTGGAGTCTTTCATGAGGTACTTTGTCAAACGCCTTCTGGAAATCCAGATATACAATATCAACCGGCTCACCTTTATCCACATGTTTGTTCACCCCTTCAAAGAAATGTAGTAGATTGGTGAGGCAACATTTCCCTTCACTAAATCCATGTTGACGTCTCATTAATCCATGCTTTTGAATATGCTCTGTAATTTTGTTCTTAATAATAGTCCCTACCATTTTGCCCGGCACCGACGTCAGACTCACCAGTCTATAATTTCCCGGACCTGCTCTGGAGATTTTTCTGACCCTTAACCAAACTAGAAATCAGATTATCCATAGAAGATTCCAAAGAATTCTGTAGCACAATCAATCATGAGTTGTTGTACTTTCTGTTGCAGAACTAGCACTTTTTCCTCCAAAGAATTAATTTTACCAGCATGATTGGAAATCTGGGATGTTATTGTCTGACCCAGAGACACTATCATTTTCCAAATTTCCTCCAAGGTAAAGGATGTTGGTCTATCAGGCTCAAAGACAATAAACTTGGAAACTCTGGGCCGGACCTCTGCTCCCACGGAGCCAGGGAGCTCCCATTGAACCCACCGTGTCCCGCTGAATGAACGCCGTTACAGCTGACAACTCCAGCCCTTGGGAAACCCCAACAAAGCTCCCATAGATCAACTGTGCAGTCTCCTCCAAACACTCCACCCGCTGCAAAGCCAGGTTCGATGGTGGCACTCTCTCTTCGGGGCTTAGTGATACGCTACTGCCCAAGGACAAGGAAGGCTGAGCACAGCCCTGCCACAGTCCAAGTGGGCTTGTCCCGATAGATGATGAGTGCTCAATAAACTCATAAATTTTTCACTGAGTACTAGTTACCTTCCCTGCGCTTATGGGGTTAACTTTCCTCAGCCTCTTCTTAGGCATTTTGTCAGAAGAAACAGGAAGCATTATGCACACATCTGATCTCTAGGGTGACTCCACAACTTTTAACAGTACTGTTACGTACGGGACACAGACACCCATAATACATGCATATGGTATATTTCACACACACATGCAGAAAGTATTAAATATGCAAGCAGACTGCTCCACTGAGAAATTGCCCTCATATAATGACTGCTCTAGACCTTCTTGAAAATTTTGTATATTAAAGGTAAGTTCTCCTTTCTGTGGAGTGTACAAAAACGTCTGTGTATCGCATGGAAGCATCTGTGGATCGCACGGAATGCTCATTTTAATATTAATGAGCTCATAATATATTATCAGGATTATCAGTAGCTGCTATGATGAATTGTAAACATGACCCAGAACTCCTTTGTGCATTAGTATTATGCTACCATTCTATCTCTGGTATTTGAATTCCAGTACTGCTAAATGTGTATATTTTTTATACTGTTTCAAGGTAGACCTCAGGCCCTCCACTCCCCCCCCCCCCCACAAAGACATAAAGTCCTGGTGGTCCTACATAATGTCCCACCAACCCATAACTACCCTATCTTGAAAATCTACTCCCTTCTACTGCCCTAGCCTCAAAAACTATTCCTCAAACTCCCCCCCCCCCACACAAAAAAAATTTGACCATGCCACTGCGCCAGTTTAATAATTATTTTTCCTTCAAGTGTCCCACCCTCAATACCTCCTGCAATTACCCCACCCCAAAAGCTACCCTCTGTAACTGTTCCACTACCACAAATTGCCCCATCCCCTATAGCTAACCCCCCACCAGAATTCTCCACCAATCCTAAAAATTACCCCAACTGTCCCATCCACCTATCAACTGCTCTACCTCCAAAAATTCCTCTATCCCCAAGAACTCTTCTCCTGCAACTGCCCTATCATCTCTATTTTCCCCACCCTCCAAAGCTAACTCCTCCACACAACTGTTCCACCACTCCCCAAAATGATACCCCTCCAACTGCCGCAACCCCCAAAACTATACTCACCCCCTTACACCACAAAACTGCCTCCCATCCTCCAACTAGCACTGTGCAACACACACTCTCTCTCTCTCTCTCACACACACACACACACACACACACACAAACACACACTGGGATTGCACATACTTTTCTATTTGAGATGTTTGTCTTTGTAGCTTGGTGAAAACTACTGACTACAAAGGATAGAGAACTTATAATTCAAGGTATGGTTACAGATGACTCATTCAATTAACATTTCTTCTTATGTGTGCTACTGTTCTCCCCCTCAATGTGTGTGCAGTGCATTATTCATATTGTAGCTTAAGTATTCAACTGCTGTAGTTGTAACCTGCTGCTCTTACTTGTAGCCAGGTTAAGCTCTCTGGTCTTCTCCAAGAGCTGACCTTGGGGTTCGGGAAACTGGGTATGCACTACTCATTTCAGGTTCCCTACGAATCCAGCCCAGAAACCACATGGTAGTCAGAAAAATTAACTGAACTTTATTTAACAAATCAGAACTGAAGAACGGTTAACAAGATAATCCTCAGCATACAGTTATGATGGTATCTCAGGCTCGATCTTACAAAGCCACAAGAGCAGATAACCTTTCCCTTTTGGGTTATGCAAATATGCAAAACCTCTTTTCGCCTAACCATGCAGCCAGATAACACCCTGCAGTCAATCTCTCTGATGTAACTTCATTACCATCTGAGATTTGGATCCAGCATTAACTGTCCAAGTCCTTCAGGGATTTACAATGAAAGAAATCACCAGCCGCGGGCAGACAGTGTCCTACCCTTAAACCCAGTTTGCGGCGAGACTCCCCAATCTCAGCCTGCAGGTCGGCTCCTCTATTGGCTAAGGTGATTAACAGCAATGACCCTGATCCCACTCCAATGTCAGGGTTGGCTCAGCAGATATCCCCTCTCTCTTTCCAATGGGTCACTTTGCGGGGGTCTAGGAGATCTCAAACACAGGCTACTAAGGACAAATTCTACAATATTGTCCTCCCTTATATAACAATTATCAGTTCCACCCCACACTGATGTTCCACGAATCAAGGCACTCTCAATCATGAGTTATAGCACAATCAATCATGAGTTGTTGTACTTTCTGTTGCAGAACTAGCACTTTTTCCTCCAAAGAATTAATTTTACCAGCTTGATTGGAAATCTGGGATGTTATTGTCTGACCCAGAGACACTATCATTTTCCAAATTTCCTCCAAGGTAAAGGATGTTGGTCTAACCGGCTCAAAGACAATAAACTTGGAAACTCTGGGCCGGACCTCTGCTCCCACGGAGCCAGGAAGCTCCCACTGAACCCACCGTGTCCCGCTGAATGACTTTCTCCATGCTGGGCTCCTCCCACCCAGGGCTCCAATATAGCAAAGGATTACAAGTGTCTTTGCAATTCATTGTTTAAAACATAGTCCAGCATGTTACTGCATTTACTTCCTGCTGTAAAGTGTGCAATGCATTGTACTCCAATTTAGAGTTTAATATTAAGAGAGATGTGGAGAGGGTTCATTCCAAAGTGAAGGTTTTAGACTTCAAAAAAACTAACTTTGTTCAGATGGAGGATTACCTCAAGAAGTTGTTGTCTGGTTGGAAGAAGTAGGAAAACAGTGGGTAAAACTGAAAGGAGCTATTGTAAGGGCGACTAACCTTTGTAAGGAAAGTAAATAAAAGTAAGAGGAAAAGAGGCCGGTCTGGTTCTCAAAAGTAGTAGTTGAAAAGATAAGGATAAGAGGCTAGCTTTCATGGGGGATGACAATGACATTTTTTTTTTAGATATGTTAGAGATAGTAGGAAGTACAAAAGTGGCATTGTGAGACTCAAAGGTGAAGTGGAGAAATATGTAGAAGCTAATAAAGATAAGTTGGAATTGCTTAACAAATATTTCTGTTCTGTGTTCACAGCTGAAAAGCCAGGAACAGGACCGCTTGCCCCCCCACTCCCAGCATTCCCTCCCACCCCCCAAAATATCTGAATAACCTGAACCTGGATATCCTAGGCCAGCATATTGCCAAGTAGCCTATTGGTTAGTGTAGGCCCCAATCAATGCTCCAATATTTTCATTGCTACTACAGGACAGTTTGTCATCTGGCTATGTTGCCTCCATTTGGAAATATGTGGTGATTACGCTCATTTCTAAAAAAAAAACCTGACCCTGATCCTTCAGTTCATTCACATTCCAATCTGCCTTCTTTCTCTAAAATCTTAGCTAAGATTGTTCTGGACCAGCTATCTTCTTTTCTCATGAAATCATTGACAGGCAAGTTTCCACCAAGGCCATAGCACTTTCAAATTGCTAGGCTGCAGTTCCTATTGCTAAGCTGATGACAGACAGATCCTTTTCACCAATTGTCCTTATGCTGGTATTCTCCACTCCAAACCTGCCCTAGGGCAGTTGTTAGCTGGCTTGATGACAACCATCTCTTCCTAAATGCAGCTAAAGGCAAGCCATTCACTTTCCTAGTCCTAGTGGCTGAGAAAATAAAGGCAAAAGAGTTGGAATTCAGGAAATACAGAAAAACTCAAGAAGAAGAACACAGAAAAGAAGCCAAGAGAAATATACATCTGGCAAAAGCACACGCAGAAGAACAAATGGCTAGAAATGTAAGGAGAGGAGACAATAGTTTTTTCAGGTATATCAGTGAAAGGAGGAAGGCTAAAAATGGAATTGTGAGACTGAGAGATGCTGTGGTCTGCTATGAGGAGAGCAATGAGAAAAAAGGGAACATGCTAAACAAATACTTTTGTTCTGTGTTCATGGAAGAAAATCCTAGAGAAGGACCGTGATTGACTGGTGAAGGTACATATGAGAATGGAGTGAATATCGCACCATTCATGGAAGAAAGTGTTTATGAACAAATGGAAAAAAATTGAAGGTGGACAAAGCCATGGGATCCATCCCAGGATATTGAGGGAGCTTAGAAAGGTTCTGTCTGGTCCTCTTAAAGATTTGTTTAATAAATCCTTGGAGATGAGAGAAGTTCCATGGGGTTGTAGAAGAGCAGACATGGTCTATTTTCACAAACGTGACAACAGAGAAGAAGCAGGAAAGTACAAGCCCGGTAAGCCTTACTTCGGTTACTGGAAAAGTAATGGAAGCATTGCTGAAGGAAAGGATAGTGAATTTCCTGGAATCCAGTGGGCTACAAGATCCGAGGCAACATGGTTTTATGAAAGGTAAATCATGCCAAATGAATTTGATTTAATTCTTTGACAGGGTGACCAAAGAGTTGGACCAAGGATGTGCACTGGATGTAATCTACTTGGATTTCAGCAAATCCTTTGATATGATTCCTCATAGAAGGCTCTTAAATAAACTTGACAGGCTGAAGTTAAGACCCAAAGTGGTGAACTGGATTAGAAACTGGTTGATAGACAGATGCCAGAGGGTGGTGGTCAACAGAATTCACTCAGAGGAAGGAAAGGTGAGTAGCGGAGTGCCTCAAGAATTGGTGCCGGAGCCGATTCTGTTCAATATACTTGTGAGTGAAAATGCCGAAAGGTTAAAGGTATGGTTTGCCTTTTTGAAGATGCTACCAAGATTTGTAATAGAGTAGACACCCTGGAGGAAGTGGAAAAAAATAAAAAAGGATCTGCAAAACTTAGAAGAATGGTCCAATACTTGGAAGTTAAAATGCAATTCTCTCTGTTCAAGTTCTCTTTCTTCTAATGATCTATTTTATGTTATTTTATACTTTTGTTCTTTTTTTGTTATTTATAAATTATTATTTAACTGGAGGAAAAGGCTTCAGATGCTTGTTTAATTCCTTAGCTTTTGCTTGTAATCTACCGGGTGGGCTTCTTCATGAGCCTAAAAAACTCCATTTGTTTTTATTAGTAGTATTATTTATGTAAAATCTTATAGTAATTATCTTTCTGCCTCATTTCAAGGTTGCGTTAATCTTATGTGTCTGAGCATAACAAGTACTTATCGTTTTACGTCGTGCACATTGCAATGATATTTATTTATTTATTTGTTGCATTTGTATCCCACATTTTCCCACCTTTTTGCAGGCTCAATGTGGCTTACAATGTTCGGTTATGGCTTTCGCCATCCAGAGTAGTAAATTACATTTGGAGTTGTATAGAGATTAGGATAATAGGCATAGAAAGAGACCTGTTAGCCTATAAGGTGAAGTGGTGATGTGTTGTGTTTACAGTAGTTGATCGATGTCGTGATATGCCTTGTTGAAGAGATATGTCTTCAGAGATTTGCGAAAGTTGGTTAGTTCGTAGATTGGTTAGTTCTTTCTCCCTCCCTCCCTCCCTCCCTCCCTCCCTCCCTTCCTTCCTTCCTTCCTTCTTTCCTCCTTACCTAGCACTCCCTCTCCCTCTCTAGTAGTATTTCCCCACCCCCTTTCCCATACCATGCCAGTGTAGACCTTAGAAATGCATAAGCTCTATATGTAGATCCTTCAAGAGGTAGTGTGTCATGATTTAGGCCCTACACCCTTTCTGATGTTTTGGTGCCACCTCAGTAAGGCCAACACACAATCTCTCCATTGCAAAACACTATACACAAACTTGTGCAAAAACCCACTCATAACCTTACCAAACCATAACAGCACTAATTCCAAGGACACGACGAGCTACAACCTCATGCGTGGAAAGTCAGCACTGTAATTACACCGGGCTCTAAAACACCAGTACACTACCTAATGAAAAAAAAAGGGCTGCAAATACTACACAATAGAAGAATACTGCACCTTGATCACACATGAAAAACATATGACAACAGATATGACACAAGGAACTAGAAATAAAAAATTATGAAGGCAAAATACTGAACTGGAAAGTTACCTCAAGAAGTTAGACTTGGCATGCAGCAATACTAGAAAAATTGAAACTTACATGCAAAATATCACAGATGCAAATTTCCAAAAGCTGACATATTCCAATTAATACATTCTGAATAAAATACTTTTTTCTACCTTTGTTGTCTGAGCATTTGGGTTTTCTATTTGCTTTGGTCCCCAGTGTCTTCTGTTTTATGCAGTGCCTTCTTTCTATTTTATATTTTTTCACTCATAATGTCCACCATCCTCCTGTGTCCTTATGTGTCCTGTCTACCATCTGTAGCCCTGTCCCTATCCTTCCTTGAGTTTCAGTATCTGCCCTCAAAATGTTCTGATTCAGCCCTTAAATTCAGCAGTTTACCCTCCATCCATATCCAGTATTTCTCCTTACTCCCCTCCCCTCCATCCGTGTGCATCTCCTTCCTTTGTCTTTCCTTCCCTCCATCCTTGTCCAACATTTCTCCTCTCTTAACTGCCCTCCATCCATGTGCATCTTCCTGACTTCCCTCCCCTCCATCCATCCATGTTCAGCAGCTCTCCATTCTCCCCTGCCCTCTCCTCCATCCACCCATATCCAACAAAATTCCTCACTCCCCTGCCCCAATTCATCCATCCATGTCCAACAATTCTCCTCTCCTCTCCCCTGCCCTCCCCTCCATTCTCCCCTGCCCTCTCCTCCATCCACCCATATCCAGCAAAATTCCTCTCTCCCCTGCCAACATTCATCAATCCATGTCCAGCAATTCACCTCTCTCCCCTGCCCTCCTTTCCTCTCCATGTCCAGCGATCTCTTCTCTCCCCCTGCCCTCCTCTCCTCTCCATGTCCAGCAATTTCTTCTCTCCCCCTGCTCTCCTCTCCATGTCCAGCGATTTCTTCTCTCCCCCCTCACCTCCATGTCCAGTGATCTCTTCTCTCCCCCTGCCCTCCCTTCCTCTCCATGTCCAGCAATCTCTTCTCTCCCCCTACCCTCCTCTCCTCTCCAAGTCCAGTGATCTCTTCTCTCCCCATGCCCTCCCTTCCTCTCCATGTCCAGTGATCTCTTCTCTCCCCCTACCCTCCTCTCCTCTAATGTCCACCATCCTCTGCGATGATGCATTTCCTGTTTCCACAAGGGCGGGACACTGTGTGAAGGAATGGAGAAGCTGGAGGCAAGCCCACAGTGCTTTCTTCTTTACTGCCCTCGCTGCCACTGAAAATAAAAGGTTAAATGCACTGGGGGGGGGGGGGGTGGCAAGGAATGGAGAGGAGGGCTTTCGGTCACAGAGCTGAGGGCGGAACTGAGGGAGAGCTGCCTTCAGCGCTGCGCCGGCCCTGCATTTGGGGGAGCAATGCCCCCCTCGCCCCCCCCAAACTACGTCCATGTTATACACCCTTCCCATCACAAAGGACTGCCTCATATATCACCCAATCAGCAATCCTGCAAGTACATAGGAGACTTGTGATAGGGCCTTAGTGTCCTTACCACACCTCTGCTTAGTAACAAACAGTTGGGATGTCATGACAACGGGAGGTCTGGTCAGTTTGTTTGTAACAAGACAGTTGGTTGGGATGTCATGGCAATGGTTTTGTCAGTTTGTGGTCAGCCAAAAATTCCAGTCTTGTAACTATCAGTGGAAACTCACAGGAACACAAACAGAAATAAGCAGACCCAAAAGAAAAGGCCAGAAAAATTCCAGAACACTATGTCATGCAAGGTTCCATGTTAGGAGTCACCGACCAAGAAAGGGATCTAGGTATCATCGTTGATGATACGTTGAGACCTTCTGCTCAGTGTGCTGCTGCGGCTAAGAAAGCAAATAGAATGTTAGGTATTATTAGGAAAGGAATGGAAAACAAAAAAGAGGACGTTATAATGCTTTTGTATCGCTCCATGGTGCGACCGCACCTCGAATATTGTGTTCAATTCTGGTCGCCGCATCTCAAAAAAGATATAGTGGAATTAGAAAAGGTGCAGAGAAGGGCGACGAAAGTGACAAAAGGGATGGGACGACTTTCCTATGAGGAAAGGCTAAAGCGGTTGGGGCTCTTCAGCTTGGAGAAAAGACGGCTGAGGGGAGATATGATAGAGGTCTATAAAATAATGAGTGGAGTGGAACGGGTATACGTGAAGCATCTGTTTATGCTTTCCAAAAATACTAGGACTAGGGGGCATGCGATGAAACTACAAAGTAGTAAATTTAAAACGAATCGGAGAAAATGTTTCTTCACGCAACGTGTAATTCAACTCTGGAATTCGTTTCCAGAAAATGTGGTAAAGGCGGTTAGCTTAACAGAGTTTTAAAAAGGTCTTGATGGCTTCCTAAAGTAAAAGTCCATAAACCATTATTAAATTGGACTTGGGGAAAATCCACTATTTCTGGGATAAGCAGCATAACATGTTTTGTACTTTTTTGGGATCTTGCCAGGTATTTGTGACCTGGATTAGCCACTGTTGGAAACAGGATGCTGGGCTTGATTAGGGTTACCATATGTCCGATTTTACCTGGACATGTCCTCTTTTTGAGGACATGGCCGGGCAACCAGGTGGGTTTTGCCAGCCTGCCCGTTTGTCCGGATTTGCATACAAACGTGCAGTCTGGCAGGCAGGCGGGCCTAATGGTGTCCTATCCTCCCCTCCCCTTACCATACTGTACTGCCCTGGTGGTCTAGTGACCCCTTCAGACTGTTTCTTGCTGACTCTGATTCAAAATGGCCACCGAGAATTGAAGTGGCCTCACACGACTTCTGCAGAAGTCTTGCAAGGTCACTCTCGGTGGCCATTTTGAAAGGGGTGGAGCGATATGTGACAGGGGGAGGGGTGTACAGCAGGGGTGGGGTGGGGCATGGCAGGGCGAGGCATGTGTCCTCTTTTTGGGGGGAGCAAATATGGTAACCCTAGGCTTGATGGACCTTTGGTCTGTCCCAGTATGGCAATACTTATGTACAGTTTAGGTGTCCTGGCTCAGACCTTCTAAGTGAAGTACTAAATGTGAAGGGAAATTTAAGCACGTTGTCACCTTTACTACTACTACTACTTATCATTTCTATAGCGCTACTAGACGTACGCAGCGCTGTACACTTGAACATGAAGAGACGAAAGACAGAGCTTACAATCTAATTAGGACAGACAAACAGGATAAACAATGCTACAAGAAACACATTTAACATTGATTGAACATAAGAAACTACATACTTGGTGGGTTGGTGGGTTGTTGGAAGCCCCAGTGCAGGAGAAAAAGCAGGGGTAATTATCCCTTTTCATAAATTACTGAATGTTGAAAAGCAGAGAGAACACGTAGACCCAGAGGGTCTCTTTGTAACCACCCAACTACTCATAGATAAGGTGCCATATTTGCCTTGTAACATTTATGCCCCCAATGTATACAGCAAAAATTATTTTTTGTAATATCATTAATACAATCAAACCAAATTCTAATTGAACGACCATTACAGGGGGAGACTTTAATGTGGTAGCTGACCCAACGCACAATCACCATAAAGATAGAATTGACCTTACTAAGGGGATACCACTTTTATGTGAAACGATGTGGGTGGTAGCGCATGGAGGGTACTTCACCTGGAGGACAGGGACTATACCCATCTATCACGGGCACACCAAACAAAATCTCGCAAGACTACCTTTTCGTGAATAAAGACAGTTTTTCTAGTGTATAATCCACAGCAATAGACCCTACAGTAATCTTGGATCATGTGGCCATATATGTTGAGTTGGGGGGAGGGTAGGCCCACAACTTACACACAGACGTTGGGTATTCCCTCTAGATCTGTATCATGATAAGGCCTTCTTGGATTAAATCCAGGGGAAATGGCCCATATTACAAAATTAATAATCAACAACATCGGCATGAATTTATTCTATATTGGGAGACAGCCAAAGCTGTGTTGAGAGGAGCTATTACAGCCTATCACACTGCCAAGAAAAAAAGCAGGGATAGAGCAATACTACACTTGGAATGACAACTAGTGACCTTACATATGGCAAATGGGGTGACTTCCACAGTTCAGTTAAAAGAACGATTGTTAGCTAGTCAGGCAGCCTTTAACGAATTGCTGCACCAGTGAGACAAGAAGTTGGCCATGTACTATCAGTTCCAACTATACAAATATAGCAATAAGAGTGGATGGCTGCTGGCTCACTTGGTAAAGCAAAAGAAAGGCATACAGAGAATCCTTGCACTTCATCACCTCTTGGGCAGGATGGTGTGCTCAGATAGTGACATCACACAAATACTTCAACAATATATACCCAATTGTACTCACCGTCACTGGATCCTCAATATACATTAGATCGTAACACTTATTTGGGGAGTCTACAGCTACTGAAACTTAAAGAAACACAAGCTGCTATTTTGAATAGGCCCATTGATGATGATGAAGTACATTGGGTAGTAGGGAGAAGTGCATTATGCAAGACGTCAGGTCCAGATGGCTATAGGGCTAAATTCTACAAGCTTCTTATATCAGATATTAGGCAACTGCTCATGGCCTTTTTTAATGCCTCCATAGAGGAACATACCCTACCTACCTCTCTACGTCTGGCAGAAAGAACCTGCGTACCCAGAATCATATAGGCCCATTTCCCTAATTAGTTTATCTTGTTGGGCAGACTGGATGGATTGTAAAGGTCTTTATCTGCCATCATTTACTATGTTACTATCAAACTTATTTTCGAAAGTGATCGCTGGCCATCTTCCGACATAAATCGGGAGATGGCCGACGATCTCTCAAAAGCGGCCAAATCGGTATAATCAAAATCCCCTTTTTTTGCTGCTTTCCCGTCGCCGAGCCGGTGAAAGTTCAAGGGGGTGTGTCGGTGGCGTAGTGAAGGTGGGACATGGGCGGGCATGGGCGTGGCTACCAGATGGCCGGCTTTCATGGATAATGGGAAAAAAAGCGGCGCTAATCAGTATTTCGCCGAGTTTACTTGGTCCTTCTATTTTCACGACCAAGCCTCCAAAAGGTGCCCCAACTGACCAGATGACCACCGGAAGGAATCGGGGATGACCTCCCCGTACTCCCCCAGTGGTCACCAACCCCCTCCCACCCTAAAAAACACAATTATAAACATATTTTGCCAGCCTCTATGCCAGCCTCAAATGCCGTACCCACCTCCATGACAGCAGAATGTGTTCTATCCTTTGACAGCCTTTCCCTGGTTGTGATGTGGCTCTCGGGTGAGTGTGACACCTTTTCTGTTATGCGCACTGCAGAGTCACATCAGCACTGCATTGTGGTGGGTGTAGGGTATTGGGCTATGTGATTGCAGTAGCTTCTGTTAAATGCTCACGCTTTTGGTAGTTGGTAGGCTCTACTCTCATGGTGCTTTTCCCCCTGCCTACTGGGTCAGAGTGTGCCCTGTTTTGTTTCCGGTAGTCCATGAGGTAGTGGCCATTTCTGTAAGCCAGTTTTAGATCCCTTTCATGAGTTACCCACGTTAGAGAACTTAGTTATTACCTTGAATGTTGCTGAAAGAGGGCATTGTACACCATTCTGCCAGCTCTGACCTACTGCTAATCTCAGTACCAGGGAGACTCTTTGCCAGTGGGGCACAACCTCTGATCTGCAGTTAACTGTGAGTAAATGTGCTTATTCAAATAAAGGACTTTTTCAAAGAGATTAGTCTTCAGGTGTCAACTGGTGTGCCAAGGTTATATAGCAGCAACAAGTCCTAGAGGCCTGCATGTATGCAGGTCCCTGGAGCACTTTTAGTGGGCACCGCAGTGCACTTAAGGCAGGCGGACCCAGGCCCATACCCCCCCCCCCCCACCTGTAACACTTGTGCTGGTAAATGGGAGACCTCCAAAACCCACTGTACCCACATGTAGTTGCCCCCTTCACCCCTAAGAGCTACGGTAGTGTTGTACATTTGTGGGTTGTGGGGGGGGGGGGGGTTGTGGTGCTCAGCACCCAAAGTAAGGGAGCTATGCATGTGGGAATGTTTTCTGAAGTCCACCGCACTGACCCCTAGGGTGCCCAGTTGGTGTCCTGGCATGTCAGGGGAGCCAGTGCACTACGAATGCTGGCTCTTCCCACGACCAAATGCCTTGCATTTGGCCAGGTTTGAGATCACCGGGCCCGGTTTCCATTATGGCCAAAACCAAACCCAGCCATTCTAAAGCCGGCCCAAATGCTGACATTTGGCCGGCTCCAACCGTATAATCGAAACAAAAGATAGCCGGCTATCTTTTTCGATAATACGGTTCTTCCACCGCTTTTCGCCGCTGGCTATTTAGATGGCCGGCCATCTAGTTAGCCGGTGCTGTTCGATTATGCCCCTCTATGTCACTATCCAGCTCATTTTCGAAAGTGATCACCGGCCATCTTCCGACACAAATCGGGAGATGGCCGGCGATCTCCTGAAACCGGCCAAATCGATATAATCGAAAGCCAATTTTGGCCGGCGACAACTGCTTTCCATCGCAGAAAAGTTCCACTAAGCACCAGAAATGTCGCTGAAACATTATCATTCAGCAGAACTCTGGCTGTGGGCCCCCCATAAAAAGTTTTAATTGTATGTTCAAAAGAGCCCTTGATGTCATACACACACAGGACTGCATATAAAAACTCCCAACTGACACTGTCAAAAATATATTTAGCATTGAAACTGATCAGTAATGTGTCTTGACCTGTATTATGTACCTTCTCCAAAGAGGGTAGGATAGACCATATGTTTTTCACCATTTGTCTCCCCCTGATGAATCCTACCTGAGGCTCCGCTAAAATCGATGAGAGGAGCTTAGCTAAATGGTTAGATAATTTGAATGATCTGATTCAGTCTATGCTGTACACGTCACCAGGTTTGATCTGACTAGTACATGTTTATGCTGGTTGATATGCTGGAGAACTATAGCTGGGGTGGGTGGGAGGTGAGTTAGACATGCTATTCTTTAGTTAGTTAAAACAAGATATTTTTATGTTTCTTGAATGTTTATTTGCATTTCAATAAAAAAGATTTCACATAAAGCAGCAACAGATTTTGAAGAATGATGTGATTGACAAAAAGCAAATATTAGGGTCCTTTTTACTAAGGTGCGATAATGGATTTAGCATGCACTAAGGGACCCTTTTACTAAAGGATTGCCACATGGCAACCCAGAACTACTACAAGCCCAACGCGGCTGCCAGCGGTAGTTATGACTCGAGCGTACACCAATTCCAGCGCTATGAAATTTTTTTCCAGAAATATTAGCATGGCGCTAATCTGGCAATAATTGGTGCTGCCCGGTTACTGCCAGGTTACCACGGAAGCCCTTACCGCCACATCAATGGGTGGCGGTAAGTGCCCCCCCCCCCTGCATGGCCACACAGTAAATGCAATTTTACCACATGGCCATGTCGATTTTCGGCCTTTTTTTACCTGCTGCAATAAAATGGACCCTGGCGCACAGGAAAAATGGCCGACACCACTAACACAGGGCCAATTTTACCTCAGCTTGGTAAAAGGGTCCCTAAATGGTAAGATGCCCATAGTAATATAATAGGCAACTTATTTAGTGCATGCTAAATCCATTAGCTTACCTTAGTAAAAAGACCCCAAAATGTTAAGGATTATTTGAAAAGAAAAAGAGAACAAAAGTGAGGATATCATTATGTTTCACGTCATCTCAAAAAAATGTATAGCAGAACAAAAAAAGGTTCCAAGAAAGATAAAAACAACATACCAATAGTAATCCAAGATTTGGGAGTTAATTCTATCCCATTTCTGACCCAGGAGTTAAATTTAATTTGTTAAAATCTTTGCATTGGGCAGTAAAACTAATCCCTTTATTTGCATGGAGGTGAATTAATTTTACCATACATTTTTATCACATTTTAACTACCTTTCTTGTGAGATAAAGCCTTATTAAATTGTGAATAAAGCTGAACTCACAAAAAGGTATACTAATACATTGGCCTGTTAATGAGGTTTTACTTTAAATTTAAACATTACTAGCCAGAAACATATGCTGAACATCTTCCTTAAAATTTAGCAGAGCCAATAAACAAAGAACATTAAGGGAATGGGACTTCTATACCACCTTTCTGTGGTTTTTCCAACTACATTCAAAGTGGTTTACATATTATATACAGGTACTTATGTGTACCTGGGTCAATGGAGGGTTAAGTGACTTGCCCAGAGTCACAAGGAGCTGCAGTGGGAATTGAACCCAGGATCAGAGTCTGCTGCACTAACCACTAGGCTACTCCTCCACTGATTAATAATACATACAGCAGTTGGACAGAAAAAAAGCAGTAGTGTGGGTACATTTGCAGAAGTCACATTAGTGGATTTTCTGCTGCCTGAAAATATGCCTATACCTTTAATTGCATCTTAAAGATGAATGGAGGAGTGGCCTAGTGGTTAGGGTGGTGGACTTTGGTCCTGAGGAACTGAGTTCAATTCCCACTTCAGGCACAGGCAGCTCCTTGTGACTCTGGGTAAGTCACTTAACCCTCCATTGCCCCAGGTACAAATAAGTACTTGTATACAATATGTAAGCCACATTGAGCCTGCCATGAGTGGGAAAGCGTGGGGTACAAATGTAACAAAAAAAAAAATTTACTCATACAATAGAGAAGCCAAAACCACACATACTTATGCCATCATTCAACACCATGCACGGAGACAGAATTGAAGAGTAAAGCAAATAGCCAAAGAAGCACAAGGAGCCTTCAAGGGTGGGGGTGTCACAACTATACTTTATTACGCAGACGCTACATGGGCCATGTTTCGGTGAAATTGCCTGTGTCAGGGGTCTAGAGGTTGTATCAAAATCTGATTAGATCCGTCATCCAATGGAAAGATACTGTCTTGCCTGCAAATAGCAAGTCTACTTGTGTGACGAAACAGACGCCAATGAACGGCGCGGGAACAAGAGTAAGCTAAGAGATGCTGCCCTGATGCACCAAATAGACTGCCAGTTCACAGCATGTTTGGTTTGCACAGGCAGCATCTCTTAGCTTACTTATTTATTTTTTATTTTGTTACATTTGTACCCTGCGCTTTCCCACTCATGGCAGGCTCAATGTGGCTTACATGGAGCAATGGAGGGTTAGGTGACTTGCCCAGAGTCACAAGGAGCTGCCTGTGCCTGAAGTGGGAATTGAACTCAGTTCCCCAGGACCAAAGTCCACCACCCTAACCACTAGGCCACTCCTCCACTTGTGTTCCCACATCTTTCACTGGCATCTGTTTCATCACACAAGTAGACTTGCTATTTCTAGGCAAGACAGTATCTTTATAGTGGATGATTGATGCAATCAGATTTTGATACAACCACTAGACCCCTGATGCAGGTGCTTTCGCCAAAACACAGACCATATGTCAAGTCTGCTTAACAAAGTATAGTTGTGACACCCCCACCCTTGAAGGCTCCTTGTGCATCTATGGCTACTTGCTATCATTCAACAGCAAGCAAGTAAAATCATATAATTTTAACCACATCACAAACTCAGGTGCCTTTTATTAAAGTGCACTGAAATCTGGGCTTAACGTGTTCTAACGCAGGACTTTCCTGTGTGTTAAACCCAGATTTAAAATGGCACTTTTTAGGGCTTTTTATTTATTTTAGTTAGTTAAAGTTTGCAGGTCATGTTCTAACGTTGCCATTAGCACAAGTGACCTGCAAAAAATTAACATGGAAGCACTTACTGCCTCCTATGTAGGAGGTGTTAAGGGCTTTTACATTGTTTGCATTATCCAGTTAGCACCTGCTAAGTAGAGTGTGCCAGCCAGATAGCTCAGGAACACCTCATCTACATGACACGCCCTTGCTACAAAATATTTTTTTAAATAGCTAATGCACATTTAGTATGCAAAAACAGGCAAAATAGTGCGCTCTCTCTCTCTCTCTCTGGTATATTGGATCACTTGTAATAAAGAACATTTTTACACTCATACATTAAATCCAAGATATAAAGATTTGCTTATAAAATAATAGGGTTTTATATAGCACAACTTTAGGCCATGCTCTATTACGAAGAATAAGATGTAAATGAAGAACAAAATGGTACTTCCCAAGTACCTGTTTCTATCTGGGGGAAATTAGGTTGTGAAAAGCCCTACAGAGCATGGCTGCAGAAACAGTCAAGTGGGATACTACCAGGCAGGCTCCAAAAGATACAATGGCACTCTCAGTGCAGTGCGTCTCTTACCTTATCTGCTAACTGGTTTTCACTTTAAAAGAAACCGATTTCTGTAATGCCGTTTTGAAGGTCTTACGGAAAGGCACTGCTTGCTGCATCCTTTTCTCAGCTTAAGTTCTGACTAACTAAGTTCTCTTCCGGGCTCTTCTTTTCTGACTCCTTCCCCCACTTTTTTGCAAATACAAATAATACCGTATTAACAATAATAACCTCAAAGAACATTTAAAAAAAAAGTGATCATACTGGAGGCAACATTCTGTCGGTCAGCATTAAAAAAAAAAAAGCTTCATACATTTTACCACAGGCATCATACAAATTGTCAAAGCAAAAACACATATTTTCACTTTCAGATTTGCGAATTATGCACAGACACTTACAGCTGCTTTTCTGAGGGCAGATCTTTGCTGGAAACGTACAAAGGTTATGCAATGCCATCTATGCCATCGCGTACTTCTCCTTTCTCAGCCATAACATGACCCGGGAACTCTTTTTTTTTTTTTTTTTCTGCACATCCGAAACCATGTATTGCGGGCTTTTAGCCCTATGAATGGGGAGAATTTTTTAGACAGCTGTTTAATACTTTTTACCAGCATAAAAGACACTTTGAAATTTGTTCTTTGTATGGCTAGGAATATACCAGGGATCTCTCTCTCTCACGCCCCCCCCCCTCCTAATACTGTGCTGTTGCAATAGTAATCCTGCTCAGTATGTTCTCACTGTCACTAAAGACTCAGCTATTCTACCTTTCTGCCAATTTAATTTTGTATTTCTCATTTTCTTTTTTTTAATTAAGCATTTATCAATTTGTATTAAAAAAAAAAGAACATTTGGATAAAAAGGTAAATTTCAGAAAAAAAAAACCAGGAAACAAAATCCATCATTAAAGCACTAACAATCTGATTTTATAAAAGTCGGCATAAATTGTGTACGCAAATTTAATCATGTTCCCCCGATTTGCATGTGCCAGGGCCTGTCTTAGGCTCCCTTTTACAAAACTGCGCTAGCGGCTGCTGAGCGGCAATGCTGACACAGCCCATTCAGTGTGAATGGGTTGTGTTAGCATCAGGGTTGCCAGGTGGAAAATTTTTTTCCAGCCCGATCGAGCCCAAAAAACAGCCCAAAACCCGCCCAAACACAAACCCCGCCCCTGACACCCCCACCCCCGCGTCATCACGCCCGCCCCCGCCGTCATCAACCCCGCCCCCGCCGTCACTGGCCCCGCCTTCCACGTCATCGGCCCCGCCTCCCCGTCATCGGCCCCGCCTCCCCGTCATCGGCCCCGCCTCCCACGTCATCGGCCCCGCCTCCCACGTCATCGGCCCCGCCTCCCCGTCATCGGCCCCGCCTCCTACGTCATCGGCCCCGCCTCCCACGTCACTAACCCCGCCCAAAACGTCATTAACCCCACCCAAAAACGTCACTAACCCCGCCCCCCCGCGGCCGAAAAAACCGCACTGAAGGCCAAAAACAGCCCAAAAAACCGCAACCCGCCGCGGGCAAAAATTTCCCGCGGCGGGTCGCGGAAAACCGCCCAATTGGGCGGTAAAACCGCCCACCTGGCAACACTGGTTAGCATTACACTGCCAGCCACTAGCATGACTTTGTAAAAGGGGGCCTTAGACAGGAGCAACCGGAGTGGCCGCACAGGGCCTTATGCTCCCACAGGCCCCACGCTGCTGACTAGAGACCAGCACGGGAACAGGGTTTGCGACTTGTTTTCTGTTTTCCCACCTCGTATTTCCTCTCCCATGGCAGATTTTATTTATTTATTTATTTATTTATTTATTTATTTATTACATTTGTACCCCACATTATCCCACCTATTTGCAGGCTCAATGTGGCTTACAGAGTGTTATTATGACATATTCATGAGGGAATAGTAGATATAGTCAGTGGTAGGATGAAGATATTTAGAGAAAGAGAAGAGGGTGTTAAGTAGGGTGATGTAGGAGGTGTAATTGGTTGTGTGGGTGGGTTGTATAGTGATTTGTGTTTTTAGAGGTTCTTTTTGATCCCTTCCCCCCCCCCCCCCCCCCTCCTCCACCAGTCCACAAAAACCTGACTTTCTTTGCTGTGCTGGCAGCAGTAATGGGAGCAAGCTGTCTGGACCAACCCGGTCCTTCCCTCTGCAGCGTTCCACCTGTGCTTAAGCAGGAAGTTACATCAGAGGGGTGGGACACTATAGAAGGAAGGGCTGGTTGGCCCAGACAGCCTGTTCCCATTGCCGCTGCGTGCTGGCATGAGCAAAGAAATCAGGTTTTTGAGGACTGGGGACCAGGGAACCAAAGGAGGTGCAAGACTCTGGGGGGGGGGGGGGGCAGGGCACAGGAACTGGACAGAAGGGGGAGGTGCTGGATCCATAGAAGGCGAGAAGAGGAAACAGAGAGGAAAACAGAGGACACAGCTGCTGGGCTATAATGGAAAAGGGGAGATATGAAACAAGAAGTGCTGGACCATAGGGGTGGAGGGGAAGGGAGAAAGAATAGGGAGTTGATGGACTATTGGGGTGGAGGAGAAGGGAAAGGGGAGAATTCCTGGACCTTAGGGGTGGAGAGGGGAGGGAATTGTCAGTGGCGTACCAAGGGGGGTGGTGGGGGCGGTCCGCCCCGGATGCACGCCGCTTGGGGGGTGCCGCGCGCCTGTCGGCTCTTTGTTTTCATGCTCCCTCTGCCCCGGAACAGGTTGCTTCCTGTTCCGGGGCAGAGGGTGCATGAAAACAAAGAGCCAGCAGGCGCGCGGCACCCCCCCCCCCCCAGCGGCGTGCACCCGGGGGGGGTTCTTTCACCAGGGGGGCGTAGAGCTGTTCCGGGGGGGGGGGGGCGCTGCACCCGGGGGGCGGGGCGCATCGGCAATCCGCCCCGGGTGTCAGCCCTCCTAGGAACGCCACTGGGAATTGTTGGATCATAGGGATGGAGGGGAAGGGATAGCTGGACCATAGGGTTGGAGGGGGAGGGAGAGGGGACAGGGATTGCTGAACCATAGGGGTGCAGGGGAAGGAGAGGGCACAAGGAAATGCTGGACTATAGGGGTGGAGGAGAGAGAGGGGTGGGCAGGACAGAGAGATGGGCTACAAGTGTGGGTGGAGAATGAGAGAGAGGAAATGTTTGGGCAGAAGAGTGTAGGAAGGAAGAGGGAGGGAATATATTTGGCATTGTGGAACCTTGTGGGAGAGACCATCAGAGTTCTCAAGGCAAATGAGTCAGAAGAGGATGGTTAGTGCAGAGTGTAGGGTTTGGTGAAGGGGCAGGGTTAGGCAAGGGGTTGGGGGCCCCACCGAACTGGTCTGCACAGGGTCCTGCAATTGCTAAGACCGGGCCTGGCGCACACAATTTCATAGCATAATGAACCAATTAGTGCCAGTATTTGGCTTTGTAAGAAGCAATTATTGGCACTAATTAGATTTAATTAGGACCTACGCATTATGCTTGGTTCGAAAAAGGGGTCACAGAAATAGGGGGGTCATGAGTGTTTCGGGAGAGATCGTCAGCATAGTTTTCCGTTACACGCATTATTATAGAATAACGGTGCTCCACACGTAAATTTAGGCACAGGCATTTGCACCATGTTTTCGTTGATGCAAATGGCAGCACCTAAATTTACGTGTGACCTCTCTGCTTAAGTGTTAATTCTGTAAACCGTGCCAAGCTTTAGGCACAGCTTATAGAATACCGCTTAAGTGTGTGTGTGTGGGGGGGCTGGGACTGATTTTTTTAGGCGCCATATATAGAATGTAGCCCTAAAAGGGCACTTCTATAAACTGGCACCTAAAAATAAGCACTTATGCGTGTGATTATCACCACTAATTGGTATTTATGTGCCTAATTGCAAGGCACTATTCTATAACATACACACTAAAATTACTGTGGAGGAAATTCAAGAAATTAATGGAAAATTTGGCTCTGAAAAAATTGAGTGCTAAGCGCCATTCTATAAAGGGAGTGCACCCTTTCAACTAAATTCTATAAATGGCACCTAAGAAATTGGTGCAAAAAAAATAGCACTCAGGTCTATTCTATAAATGGTACTTAAAGTTAGGTTCGGTGAAGGTCCGCTGAGGCGGAGGTATACCATTCAGAGCTGCAATAGCTCACCACACTCAGGACCTATGGTTTTTCTACAAAAAGGTCTTTTTAAAGACTCCTGAAGCAGGCTGACACCGAAACATGGTACTGTGTTGAGTCTTCATCAATAAACTGTCTATCATCATTTGAAGTCTCCTTGTTTTTTTCTGGTTTGCTTGGTCTATTTCCCACACATTTTTAACTTAAAGTTAGGTACCATTTATAGACTAGCGCTTAGCGCCATGAACTGCAACCACATTTAGGCACAACCATTTACACCAATTAAACCTTGTTCCCATCCTTAATTAGGCATGGATTCCTTTTATTCTATACCAACACGCATAAATTAAAGGAACACTCCTGATCCACCCATGAACCTCCCAAGGCCACACCCCCTTTTCAGACTACAAGTAAAATTTACAAGTGGATCCTGCGCCTAATTTTCCGCATGGACATTTTAATTAAAACCAATTAGCACTAATAATTGCTTGTTAAAATCTCAATTATCAGTGCTAATTGGCTCATTCAATTAAATTGCATGTGCAAATTGGGCATGCGACCAAATTTGCACATGGAATTTTTTGTGACTTTTACAGAATTCACGGTTTTATGGATTCGTTTTCGACGCAGATCCAGCACCTAACATTTGGGTGCCATACTTACGCCTGCTAAAAGCAGGTGTAAATGCCAGTGCCCAATTTAGGCGTGCTTTGGGCAAACTCTGTAGATCCATGTACAACTTTTTGGAACATTTCTGACATTACCCCTGGTCATGCCCACTTTTTTGATATGCGCAATTGAAGTTAGGCACTGTGCTTTATAGAATAGCATGCAGCAAGATGTGCACACAGATTTTTAAGAATACCACTTAACATCAATAATTAGTTGTTAGCACCCAATTGTTGATGTTTCTGAGCTCATGATTCAATTCATTTATGTGCACATCTCTGATGCATGCAGAAATTTGAGCATGATATATAGAATCCGGGGGTTACTGCTTAAGTACAAGGGGGCATAAATGTGGGTGGACTATGGACAGGTAACAGGCATGTCTCTGACATAGGCACATACTATTATCGAATACTATGGGGCTCATTTTCGAAAGAGAAAGACGTCCAAAAAGTGTCATAAAGCACCGTTTGGATGGATTTCTTCTCAAAACATCCAAATCGGTAATAACAAACTCTTTTTGCAGACATCTATCTATGCGTTTAATCTGCATTGTGTCCAAATCACAAGGGGGCATGTTGGAGTATTTCAAAGGTGGGATTAGGGCAGGCTTAGGGCATGCCTAACACTTGGACATTTTACATCCATAATGGAACAAAACCAAAATGTTTAGGGTGAAAACTTCAACGTTTTAGTCTAGACTAGACATATTTTTCTAACAAATAAGAATGACCAGATGACCACTGGAGGGAATCAGGGATGATCCCCCTTTCTCCCCCAGTGGTCACTGACACCCTCCCATCCCCCAAAAATGTGAATAAAAATAGTACTCACCAGCCTCTGTGACAGCCTAAGATGTTATATAGCTAGGTCCATTAGAGCAGCATGCAGGTTCCCAGAGTAGTGTAGCGGTGAATGCAGTGTACTGTAGACAGGTGGGCCCAAGCCCTTACTCCTCCTACCTGCTACACTTGTGGTGGAAACTGTGAGCCCTCCAAAACTCACCAGAGACCCACTGTACCCACATATAGGTACACTCTTCACCCATAAGGGCTATTGTAGTGGTGTACAGTTGGGGGTTGGGGGTTTTATGTGAGTTTTGGAGGACTCAGCAGACAAGATAAGGGAGCAATGGTGAGATATGTACCTGGGAGCATTTATATGAAGTCCACAGCAGTGTGCCTAGGGTGCCCCTTTGCTCTCCAGGGATGTATGGGGGACCAGTCTGCTAAAAATGCTGGCCCCTCCTACATCCCCATGGCTTGGTTTTCTAAAATTTTCACTAGTGCATTTTTGTTTTTCAAAAATGGTCTGAAAAGATAAATGCACAGAGAACAAAACCTTGTTACAAACAGTATTTTTGAGAAAAATAAATGGACGTTTTGCTGTTTCGAAAATGGTTACATTTGCTATTCAGACGTTTAGCACTAAACATCCAAAGTCCGACTTAGACTTCATATTGAAAATGCCCCTCCACAGGTTCCATGCACTTCAGGGCACACTTAGGCTCCAACAATTACACCTGCCATTGACTTGGCATAACTGTTGGTGCCTAACATTGACTTACGTCAATGTTGACTTATGTTAATATTCTATAACAGCATCTTGGCACCAAGATACTGTTATAGGATTGGTGCTAAGTGCACGACATTAGGGCTCCTAAATCTAGGCACCCGTTTATAGAATTGCTACCTAAGTAATGCTAAACATATAATTCTGTTCAGTATTCACAAAAGAATGACCTGGAGACGGGCCTGATATAAATAGCAAAAGCACACATCAAAATGATGTAGATACTGCACCATTCATAGAAGAGGATGTTTGTGAAGAACTTGTAAGGCTGAAAATAGACCATATGGAATAATCCCAGGATTTTAAGAGAGCTCAGAGACATTTTGGTGAGCCCCACTGAAGGATCTGCGTCCCAAAAATGGCAAAAGACAGATAAAGATTATGTCTGCATATGTTACGAGTGGGAGTGCTGTGCATTTCAAGGGTAAGGAGAAGACATCATAATGTTAAAATGATCAAGTTAAGGGACACTTTTACCAAATGGTGGTAAAATGTGGCCCATGGTGGTGTCGGTGTGTGGGATTGCCGTGCACTGAGGCCACCTTTTACTGCCACCAATAAAATGGCCATTTTTTTAAAAAAGAGCCAGTAAATGGTCATGTGGTAATCTACAAAATTGCCGGGTGGCCATTTATTCCTGGAGCCCTTACTGCCTCCTATTTAGGAGGAGGTGTGGGCTCTAGTGGTAACTCAGCGGTAATTGGGCAGTGCGCGAAGCTGCGCGATTACCACCAGGCACACCCCCAGTGCTAGAAAATACAAATGCACATGGGAAAACCAGAACTACTGCTAGGCTCCTGGGCAACCCCAGTAGTAGGGCCAATTTGCTGTGCACCAAGCTGGTGGTAACCATACCAGCCTTTGGTAAAAGGGCCCCTCAATGTTGTTAGCAATACTTTTGGTTTTAACATATATTATTCCAAGACTGCATTATATTTACTTGCTTATATGTGGTTGGCATGATGGCAAATTGCCAACTAGAGTTTAATCATGAACGACCATAACCTGCACTGATATGGTTCTGGCTTCCTTGATAGGCATACAGAATGGACTTTGTCATGTACTGTGTTACTATGTAATGACAAGAATTCTTGATATCTAGTTTGAATTACATGACAACGATCAGGAAATATACAAATACATGACCCTAACAAAAGCTCATTTAGATACCTACAGTACAATCTTAATAATATATTTCAGTCAGGTTCCGGCACAAAGGAGGCCACTAATGTAGTTCTGTGTTATCCTCTCTAAATGTCATTTTGGCTGGGCATCTTCCATACCCAGCTTGCACCCCCCCCCCCCAATACTTCCACTAAGAGACACTAATGATAACATGGGTCCAACACATGGATTCAGGAATTATGTGATTTGCAGGAGACGGAGCAGGAAGACATAGAATATACAATATGAGCAAATGTATGAGCTGGTGGCATAGAAGCCCACCACCATACTCCATGGGACTCTGAGGGAACAGAGGAAGCTTGCATGCACTCTGCTTTCTCCAGTTGACACCAAGGACTGTGGTCAGAACTGCCAAGTTACCCAGTTCCAAGTTGGAGACTTTTTTTGGTTAGTCCCGATTTTCAGCTTCACCCCATTGCAGTGTTGTGTTTGTAGTTCCTGATTCTACCCATTGAAATCAGTGCTGCAAGTACCATAATGTCTCAGGATAGAGTTGTCAGAAATATAGGACTGGTCTCCAGTAGCATACCAGGGTGGGGCAGTCAGGGCAGTCCACCCTGGGTGCAGGCAGCAAGGGGATGCACAGAGCAGTCACGCAGCTGTTGGCTCCGCCGGTCCCCTGCCGCCTTTGACATTACTTCCTGTTCCAGGGCAGGGGACTGGAAGAGCCAACAGCCGTACGACTGCTCCATGCACCCTCTTGCTAGGAGGAAGACTGGTGGGGGTGATGAGCTTCAGGGGGTGTGATACACTTTGGGGTGGTGTGATGCACCTAAGTGGGTAGAGGTGGGAGTGTGATGTGCCTCGGGGGGGGGGGGGGGCAGCAAGCAATTTAGGTATGCCACTGCTGGTTTCAAATGTCCCTGTTCAAACTGGGTGATTTGGCAGCTCTGCCAGAGGAGGGCAGCACCTTCGTTGATCCAAGGTGCCATTTGCTATAGTGCCAGCCCTGTGTGTTCTAGCACCTCTCTGGGCCCTACGGCCGAATCAACTCTTCTGCTCCCTATCTCACACCAGCTGTTCTTGCTCTAGACTGGGGACTAGCTGACTGGGAGTAGGCATGCTACCCAGTGTTTTTATTTCTTTTAAAAACTGTCTCAGAGTCTCTTGCATGACCCCAGGATAATAACAAAAAAGCAGAATTCACTCCGAACCATTCTACTGCTGACTCAAAGTGGCAACACTCCCACAACTAAGCTCTAAAAGACCATCCTTTTCTTTTTTTTTTTGTGCAGCGCTGCGTACGCCTTGTAGCACTATAGAAATGCTAAATAGTAGTAGTAGTAGTAAATTAGTAATGTATATATTGTACAACTCAGAACAATATTCAAGAAAATGCAGGAAATAAATTCCTCATGTTAGTAAGATTAGTAATATATATCTTGTATCAATACTGGACTCTTCAACGTCATTATACAATCCAGCAAGCAAAAGCAAAGAAATTTAATTTAATTAACTAAGAGCTCCTTTTACTAAGTTGTGATAGTGGTTCCTGATGTGGAAAATGCGATGAAGCCCATTCAATTCTTATGGGCTTTGTCGCAATTGGCACAAGGGACTCATTACTGTAGCTTAGTAAAAGGAACCCTAAGCAATTCTAAAAGAAAACAGGAGAAATACATAGTCAAAATTTATAAGAACCCATTTTAACTATCCTCACCTGGGTATCAGGCAATAAATAAATAAATAAGTCACACTATGGGGTAAGTTTACTAAGGTGCGTTAGCGTTTTGAACACGCTTTTAAAGTTAAGGCATGTTAAGTGCTAATGCAACTATACATTCCTATGGGTGCATTAGCGTTTAATGCATGTCAACCATTAATGCACGTTCAAAACGCTAATGTGCCTATAGTGTGCCTTATTAAACATACCCCTTTATCTTTAAAAAAAATTACCAAAAAGGAAGGGTCCAAAAAAGTATATTGATTTTCCTTATATATGAAAACCATTTACAAGGAGGTTGAAGATAAAAAGTGGCGCCCACAGAAAAAACCTTAGGCTTCAGCTGTAGGAACGCCTTCCTACATAATTGCGTGGCTCTTGCCACATCAGGAAACAGTTGTACTGTCTCTCCAGAAAACAATAACCCCTTGTTTACTAAGCCATGCTGTGCTGGCATTGCCGCATGGTTTAGTAAACAGGGGGTACATATTTTTAGGAAAATTAGGGTCCTTTTTACTAAGCAGCGCTAAGGGCATGTTACCATTTTTAGCACACACTAAAAGCTAAAGGCATGCATAGGAGTATATTTATTTATTTATTTGTTGCATTTGTATCCCACATTTCCCCACCTATTTGCAGGCTCAATGTGGCTTACATTGTTCCGTCAGGGCAATCGCCATTCCAGAATGATTGAAGCGGTGCAAAGAAAAGCTACGAGAATGGTAAGGGATTTGTGTTACAAGACGTATGAGGAGAGACTTGATGACCTGAACATGTATACTCTGGAAGAAAGGAGAAACAGAGGTGATATGATACAGACGTTCAAATATTTGAAAAGTATTAATCCGCAAACAAACCTTTTCCGGAGATGCGAAGGAGGTAGAACAAGAGGACATGAAATGAGATTGAAGGGGGGCAGACTCAAGAAAAATGTCAGGAAGTATTTTTTCACGGAGAGAGTAGTGGATGCTTGGAATGCCCTCCCGTGGGAGGTGGTGGAAATGAAAACGGTAACAGAATTCAAGCACGCGTGGGATAAACATAAAGGAATCCTGTTCAGAAGGAATGGATCCTAAGGAGCTTATCCGAGATTCGGTGGCAGAGCCGGTGGTTGGGAGGCAGGAATAGTGCTGGGCAGACTTATACGGTCTGTGCCAGAGCCGGTGGTGGGAGGCGGGACTGGTGGTTGGGAGGCAGGGATAGTGCTGGGCAGACTTACACTGTCTGTGCCCTGAAAAGGACAGGTACAAATTAAGGTAAGGTATACACAAAAAGTAGCACATATGAGTTTATCTTGTTGGGCAGACTGGATGGACCATGCAGGTCTTTTTCTGCCGTCATCTACTATGTTACTATGTTACAAGTGGTATTACATAAAGAACATGAATGACAAAATAAAATTGAGCAAACAGGTATAAAGAGAACACATTCAGGATAATAGATAAAGAGGCAATGCGTTAAAGTTCATATGAAGGATCATTGTGGTATGATATGAGTGTCTCTAGTGTTTAGTGCATGCTAATTTTAGGCATGCGCTCAAAACGCTAGTGTGCCTTAGCAAACAGGGATCTTAGGGACCCTTTTACTAAGCTGCGGTAGGGCAACCGCACAGGTAGCTTGTGGCAAAAAAGCACTACCGCGAGGTGTGCCCAGACACCCTGCAGCAGGCTGCGAAGTGTTTCCCGCACCAGAAAATATTTTTCTATTTTGTAGCTTGGAGGTGTGGTATAAGCATGTCCGGCAGTAATCGGCCATCGCCGCATGCTGTCCAATTACCGCTGGGTTAGCACGTGAGCAATTACCGCCTGCTAAATAGGTGGTGATAAGGGTTCAGGCAGTAAATTGCCCAGCACCAATATTTTTATTAATGCACAGCCATTTACAACTTTCATTTAAAATAATGGAAATTCTGGCTGCAATAAAAAGTCCTTGGTGCGCTGCAGTTTCACACACCCACAATACTGCAGGACACTTTTTACCACTGCTTCCTTAGGGAAGAATAGTTTTTATAATAAAGGATGCACACATTTTGCTACAAAGATGTATAGCAACATAAGACATAAATTATAATAGGACAAGGAGAAAAAAAAGAATGTATAAACCAGATCAAAAGAGGAAGCAACTGAGGCATGAAATAGACAAACTAATATTGTATATCTGTATATGTTAAACATTTTTCAGTATTTTTCAAACAAGGTGATGTAAAAAGTTTCTTTAAACGGTAAGGGGTGTTATTGTATCGCTGAAGTGAAGATGATCTTTGTTACTTCCTCTGAAAGGAAGGGCTGGGCTGGGCTGGGCTGGACTGAGTTGAGCTGAACTGTATTGTGCAATAGGTTCTGCTTGTGATCACAGGTTTGCAGCAGACAGGAAGTTGAATGTTGGAGGTAGGGGATTTCTCTGTGGTTATCACAGCAAAGCTAGAAGAGCCTTGGTCGCTGCACAGTTTTGTGCTGGGAATTGTAATGCATTTTGCAAAATGTCTGACCTTTCAGTTAGGTAAAGAAAACAGTTTTTCTTTCATCTACAGTAATTTTTCCAAAGCTGGCCATGAAAAGGAAGTGGGGAGGCTAGAAGAGAGAGGAATATTATGCAGGAAGAAGGAGTAAAGTGGTGGTACTGGGTAAGAATGGGACGACAGTATGCAAGAGGAAAGAATGGTGTTATGGATGAAAGAAGAGTGAATAGAGAGTAGTGAAGAAAGCACCAGCACTAAGTTGCCCCTAGGTATAGGATTTAAGAACATAAGAATAGTAATATTGGGTCAAACCAATAGTCCATCTAGCCTAGTATCCTGCTTCTAGCAGTGGTCAATCCAGGTCACAAGTACCTGGCAGAAACCCAATTAGTAGAAATATTCCATGCTACCAATCCCAGGGCAAGCGGTTGCTTCCCTCAAGACCATCTCAATAATAGACTATGCACTTTTCCTCCAGGAACTTGTCCAAAAATTTTTTAAACCCAGATACGCTAACAGCTGTTACCACATACTCTGACAACAAGTTCCACAGCTTAACTGTTCTTTAAATAAAAAAAAAATATTTCCTCCCAGTGGCGTACCAAGGGGGGGGGGGGGGGTGGTCCGCCCCGGGTGCACGCTGCTGGGGGGGTGCCACACGCCGGTCAGCGTCGTTCGTTTCCATGCTCCCTCTGCCCCGGAACAGGATTGTTCCGGGGCAGAGGGAGCATGGAAACGAACGACGCTGACCGGCGCACGGCACCCCCCCAGCGGCGTGCACCCGAGGGGGAGGGGGTTCTTTCGCTGGGGTGGGGGGTGTCCTTTCGCCAGGGGGGGGCGCTGCACCCAGGGGGGCGGGGCACATCGGCGATCCGCCCCGGGTGTCAGCGCCCCTAGGAACGCCACTGTTTTTCTCCTATTTGTTTTAAAAGATTTCCATGTCATTTCATTGAGTGTCCCCTGAACTTTCTGAGAGTGAAAAATCAAATTACTTTTACCTGTTCTACACCACTCAGGATTTTGTAGACCTCAATCATATCTCCCCTCAGCTTTCTTTTTTCCAAGATGAAGAGATCTAACCTCTGTAGCCTTTCCTCATATGGGAGGTATTCCAACCCCTTTATCATTTTGATTGCTCTCTTTTGAACCTTTTCTAATTCCGCTATATATTTTTTTTGATACGGCCACTAGAACTGAATGCAATACTCATGGTGAGGTCACACAATGGAGCAATACAGAGGCATTATAATATTCTTGGTCTTATTTTGCATCTCTTTCCTAATTATTCCTAGCATCCGGTTTGCTATTTTGGCCGCTGCTACACACTGGGCAGAAGATTTCAGCATATTGTCTACAATTACATCTAGATATTTTCTTCAATGCTGACTCCTAAGGTGGACCCTAGCATCAGGTAACTATGATTTGGATTATTCTTCCTAATGTGCATCACTTTGCATTTGTCCACATTAAATTTCATCTGTCTTTTGGATGCCCAGTCTTCCAGTTTTCTAAGGTCTTCCTGAAATTTTTCATAATCCACATGTTTTGACAACTTTGAATAGTTTTGTGTCATCTGTAAATTTAATCACCTCACTTATCGTTCCAATTTCCAGATCATTTATAAATACATTAAATAGCACCAGTCTCAGTACAGATCCCTGCGGCACTCCACTATTCACCCTCGTCCATTGGGAAAAATGGCCATTGAACCCTACCCTCTGTTTTCTGTCCGACAACTAATTCCTAATCCACAGAAGGACTTTGCCTCCTATCCCATGACTTTTTCATTTTCTCAGGAGTCTCTCATAAGGAACTTTGTCAAATTTGCCAGCTGGGCCGTGAGGTTCTTTATAAATACTTAGCCAATTCGATTTTGAATTGGACTTTGAGCAATCTCATTTCTGTTGTGAAAACCCTTTCTATGATATGATCATGTTCTGCTATAATTGCGGCTCTGAATTTTCGATGATACCCAATCCCCCCCCCCCCCCAAAATCATCTTTCCTCAAGCAATCCGATGATGTCAGCTAAATTTCACCATTGAAAAAAAAAAAGAAAAAAAAATATATATATACATATATATATATATATATATATATATATATATATACATATATTACCGTCTTTGTTCTGCTCAAAATCAGTACCTCTTTCTGGATGCATAACTTTCACCATTATGCAAATAAAATACATAGAACTGCTACACATTGTTTAAAAAAGAACATTTTTGTGGGTGGTGCCCCCACTGATCATAATCTAAATAAATAAATAAATATTTGGAATATCAGAACGATACCGTTGAAGTGTCTATAGTGCTGAGAAAGTACATTCAGAAGAGAAACTGGTTTTAATAACGCACTAGTGAAGTCCGGTGGGGTTAAGTAAAAAATATAAGTCTCAGTCCAGAGGCGCAAAATATAAACCAGGTCAAATTTAAAAGAAAAGGTAGGAAGTGGAATCTGTGGGCATGGATGTCATTGATACAGCAAATGTAGTATGTAGAACATGAAAATGCATATGTAACTTGAAACAGGAGGATGTAGAAGAGGAATGGACTAAAAAAAGGCAACCATTTAAATCTTTGACAGGTAGAAAGAGAGTGACAGAAGAGATGCAGAATATATGATCTGCAGAGGAAGGATGCAGCCCTTGGAACAAGGTTTTCTGACGCACCCTGCTTTTCTCATCCACAGATCAGGTCCAGCCTACAGAACAAGACTTTGCCTTGCTTACTTCTCGCTTGCTTTATTTATTTCTTTTAAATATATATAATCTAATTTTATTTATTTTTCTCTTTCACTCCATCCTGTCTCTTTCTCTCCTTGTGGCATGGGAATTGTGACCCACAAATGAAACAGCTGAGTTTCAGTCTCAATAGTCCTTTCTTCTTTGATAAGGTTTTTCACAGCTCAGATCATTTGACTTGTGTAAAAGTAGGTAGGTAACCCACTATGGCATAAACCATCAGCAGAGTTTCAAATTCACTAGCACAAACCTTTGGGCTGTGTTGTGAAAGAAAATTTATTACACAAGTCAAATTATTTTAATGGGCCACTGTCGGAGACAGGGTGCTGGGCTAGATGGACCTTTGGTCTGTCCCAGTGTGGCATTGCTTATGTCTCAGTGAAATGTTACAGAACAATATCCATTCCAGTTAATGTTTCATCTCAGAATTTATAGACTCCTGAAGCAGGCAATAGTGCCGAAACACAGCCCATGTTGAGTCCTCATGTACTTGATGGTTTGAGATTGATGTACCTGGTGTGTACCAATAAAGGTTACTTGTGTGAACTGGTTTTACTTCTTTTTATTTGCTTGGTTATCCCAACTGTGGTTTGCTTTGCCTGTGTGGATTGTGGGGTTTCTTGGTTCCTCTCCTTCCCTTTGTGATAAAAAAGAATCAGGTCACAGATTGTAATCAGGTATTCAGCATCAACCTAAAAAAAGATTATTATGTGCTCAACTTTATGAGGATATATAAAATAATCATATTAATATATATATATATATATATATATATATATATATATATATAAATAAAGGAAAAAAGTTATTCAAAGTCATTAAATCGCGGGAAGATTGTGAAAAATTACAAGAGGACCTTGCGAGACTGGTCGTCTAAATGGCAGATGATGTTCAATGTGAGCAAGTGCAAAGTGAAGCATGTGGGAAAGAGGAACCCGAATTATAGCTACGTCATGCAAGGTTCCACGTTAGGAGTCACGGACCAAGAAAGGGATCTTGGTGTCGTCGTTGATGATTTTATTTATTTTTTTTATTTATTGCATTTGTATCCCACATTTTCCCACCTTTTTGCGGGCTCAGTGTGGCTTACAATACATTATGAATGATGGAAATACAGTTTGTTACAATTCGGTTATGGATTACATTGTAAAGAGTTATACGAGACAGAATCAAAGTATCGTTAAGGAATATATCAATGGAAAAGAACATTGGAAGGAAAACAACGGGAAACTAGAGGGTCTGAGGACAATATATAATAACGAAAAACATATGGAGGCATATTTTCAAAGCACTTTGGGAGGCTAAGTTCCATAGGTTTCTATGGAACTTTGGGAGGCTAAGTGCTTTGAAAATATGCCTCATAGTATACATTTTCTGTGATTAAAGGTATGAGTGTGGTGAGATTTCAGGATTGAGAATTCATAAGTGGATGTGTTGATGTATAACTGAACAGTGAGTGTGGATTTTATATGTTTTGGTTCTTTCCGTAGATGTGTTTTCAGTAATTTGCGGAAGTTGGTTTGTTCGTAGATCATTTTCAGGTTGCGTGGAAGTGTGTTCCAGAACTGCATGCTCATGTAGGAAAAGGTTGACGCGTGTAGCGCCTTGTATTTCAGGCCCTTGCAGTTAGGGAAGTGGAGGTTGAGGAAAGTTCGGGATGATCTTTTAGCGTTTCTGGGTGGTAAGTCGATTAACTCAGACATGTAGGCTGGGTCTTCGCCGTGAATGATTTTGTGGACTAATGTGCATACTTTAAAAGTAATGCGTTCCTTAAGTGGGAGCCAGTGTAGCTTCTCTCGTAAGGGTTTTGCACTTTCATATTTTGGTTTTCCGAAGAAGAGTCTGGCTGCTGTATTCTGGGCTGTCTGAAGTTTCCTCAGGATTTACTCTTTGCAGCCTGCGTACAGTGAGTTGCAGTAATCCAGATGGCTGAGTACGAGGGATTGCACTAGGCTGCGAAAAACGGATCTTGGGAAGAATGATCTTATTCTTTTCAGTTTCCACGTGCAGTAGAACATTTTTTTGGTTGTGTTGTTTGCATGGGTTTCGAGTGTTAGGTGGCGATCGATAGTAACTCCAAGGATTTTTAACGTTTCTGAGATTGGAAGGTTTAGTTTTGGTGTATTTATAGCGGTAAATTCCTTCGTGTTGTATTGGGAAGTGAGTATCAGGCATTGAGTTTTTTCTGCATTCAGTTTCAGACGAAATGCATCTGCCCAGGTGTTCATGATGTGTAGGCTTTGGTTGATTTCATTGAAGATTTCTTTGATGTCTTGTTTGAAGGGGATGTATATTGTTACATCATCGGCGTATATATATGGGTTGAGGTTATGGTTTGATAGGATTTTTGCCAAGGGGATCATCATTAGGTTGAAGATGGTTGGTGAGAGAGGTGATCCTTGCGGTACTCCACATTCAGGTGTCCATGCGGCAGACGTGGTTGAATTTGATGTGACTTGGTATGAACGCTTGGTTAGGAACCCTTTGAACCAGTTTAGGACATTTCCTCCAATGCCAAAATATTCAAGTATGTGTAATAGGATTCCGTGGTCAACCATATCGAAGGCACTTGACAAGTCAAATTGTAGGAGGAGTTACCGGTTGCAATCATTTGTTTAAATTTAGTCATGAGGGTAATTAATACTGTTTCTGTGCTGTGATTTGATTGGAATCCTGATTGGGCATCATGCAATATTGAGTGTTTGTTTAGATAGTTGGTGAGTTGTTTAGTTACCATTCCTTCGGTTATTTTGGTTGTTAGTGGTATGGATGCTACTGGTCTGTAGTTGGTTATTTCTCTTGTGCTTTTCTTTGTGTCTTTGGGTATAGGGGTGAGTAAAATTTTTCCTTTTTCTTTTGGGAAAAGTCCATTTTGTAGCATGAAGTTTGTGTGGTTCGTTAGGTCTGTTATGAATTGCTGAGGAGCTGATTTCATGAGGTTATTTGGGCATACGTCTAGTTTGCAGTGGGATTTGGCATATCTTTTAAGTGTTTCAGAGATGAGGTCTTCTGATAGTAGTTCGAATTCGGTCCAGGTTCTGTCTGCTGGGTATATTCCGTCTTCAGGGTCTAGACAGTCTAGGAGTGTGGCGTATTCAGTATGGCTGACAGGTATTTTGAGTCGTAATTGTATAATTTTCTCCTTGAAATATTTCGCAAGGTTGTCTACGTCTGGTATATCTTTGCTGTTGTTTGTAACTGGTGTGGTGTCTAGCAGTTTGTGCACAAGGTAGAAGAGTTTATGTGTGTCTTTGTAGTTTGGTCCTATGATTGTCTTGTAGTGTAGTCTTTTAGTCTGTTTTATAGTGTATTTGTATTTCCTCCAAAGTAGTTTCCAGGCATTTAGTGTTTGTTCATCTCTTTTTTTTATCCATGCACGCTCTAGTTTCCTGACTTGTGTTTTAAGCTTTTTCAGCTCTTCGAAACCTTCTGCTCAGTGTGCTGCTGCGGCTAAGAAAGCAAATAGAATATTAGGTATTATTAGTAAAGGAATGGAAAACAAAAATGAGAATGTTATAATGCCTTTGTATCACTCCATGGTGTGACCACACCTCGAATATTGTGTTAAATTCTGGTCGCCGCATCTAAAAAAAGATATAGTGGAATTAGAAAAGGTGCAGAGAAGGGAGATGAAAAAGATAAAGGGGATGGGATGACTTCCCTATGAGGAAAGGCTAAAGTGGCTAGGGCTCTTCAGCTTGGAGAAAAGGCGTTTGAGGGGAGATATGATAGAGGTCTATAAAATAATGAGTGGAGTTGAACAGGTAGATGTGAAGCGTCTGTTTATGCTTTCCAAAAATACTAGGACTAGGGGGCATGCGATAAAGCTACAATGTAATAAATTTAAAACAAATTGGAGAAAGAATTTCTTCACTCAACGTGCAATTAAACTCTGGAATTCGTTGCCAGAGAATGTGGTAAAGGTGGTTAGCTTAGCGGGGTTTAAAAAAGGTTTGGACGGTCAAAAGAGGCTAAGTGAATGTTGTTATAATGTGGAAAGCATCTTGTTGGAATATCTGTCATATGGCCATATAAGTACAAGTGCATTGATGGTTTGCACCTTGAACAGAATGTATTGCATGAATGTTCAATAAAGACTTCATATAAATAAAAAAGGTTTGGACGGCTTCCTAAAGGAAAAGTCCATAGACCGTTATTAAATGGACTTGGGGAAAATCCACTATTTCTGGGATAAGCAGTATAAAATGTTTTGTACTTTTTTGGGATCTTGCTAAATAGATACTTTTGTTCTGTTTTCACAGAAGAAAATCCTGGAGAAGGACCGCGATGGACTGGAAATAGTACAAATGAGAATGAAGTGGATACAGCACCGTTCACGGAAGAAAGTGTGTATCAACAACTTGAAAAGCTAAAGGTGGACAAAGCCATGGGACCAGACGGGATCCACCCCAGGATATTGAGGGAGCTCAGAGAGGTTTTGGCGGGTCCTCTTAAAGATTTGTTTAATATATCCTTGCAGACGGGAGAGGTTCCGAGGGATTGGAGAATGGCGGAGGTGGTCCCTCTTCACAAAAGTGGTGATAGGGAAGAAGCTGGAAACTACAGGCCGGTAAGCCTCACTTCGGTTACTGGAAAAGTAATGGAAGCGATGCTGAAGGAAAGGATAGTGAATTTCCTGGAAGCCAATAAGTTGCAAGATCCGAGACAACATGGTTTTACCAAAGGGAAATCGTGCCAAACGAATCTCATTGAGTTCTTTGATTGGGTGACAGGAGAATTGAATCAGGGACGAGCTAGAGACGTAATCTACTTAGATTTCAGCAAAGCTTTTGACACGGTTCCCCACAGGAGGCTCTTAAATAAACTGGATGGGCTGAAGATAGGACCCGAAGTGGTGAACTGGATTAGGAACTGGTTGACGGACAGACGCCAGAGGGTGGTGGTGAATGGAATTCGCTCGGAGGAGGGAAAGGTGAGTGGTGGAGTGCCTCAGGGATCGGTGCTGGGGCCGATTCTGTTCAATATATTTGTGAGTGACATTGCCAAAGAGTTAGAAGGTAAAGTTTGCCTATTTGCGGATGATACTAAGATCTGTAACAGAGTGGACACCCGGGAGGGAGTGAAAAACACGAAAAAGGATCTCAGGAAGCTAGAAGAATGGTCTAAGGTTTGGCAATTAAAATTCAATGTGAAGAAATGCAAAGTGATGCACTTAGGGAATAGAAATCCACGGGAGACGTATGTGTTAGGCGGGGAGAGTCTGATAGGTACGGACGGGGAGAGGGATATTGGGGTGATAGTATCTGAGGATTTGAAGGCGACAAAACAGTGTGACAAGGCGGTGGCCGTAGCTAGAAGGTTGTTAGGCTGTATAGAGAGAGGTGTGACCAGCAGAAGAAAGGGGGTGTTGATGCCCCTGTATAAGTCATTGGTGAGGCCCCACCTGGAGTATTGTGTTCAGTTTTGGAGGCCGTTTCTTGTTAAGGATGTAAAAAGAATTGAAGCGGTGCAAAGAAAAGCTAGGAGAATGGTATGGGATTTGCGTTACAAGACGTATGAGGAGAGACTTTCTGAACTAAACATGTATACTCTGGAGGAAAGGAGAAGCAGGGGTGATATGATACAGACGTTCAAATATTTGAAAGGTATTAATCCGCAAACGAACCTTTTCCGGAGATGGGAAGGTGGTAGAACGAGAGGACATGAAATGAGATTGAAGGGGGGCAGACTCAAGAAAAATGTTAGGAAGTATTTTTTCACGGAGAGAGTAGTGGATGCTTGGAATGCTCTCCCGCGGGAGGTGGTGGAAATGAAAACAGTAACGGAATTCAAACATGCGTGGGATAAGCATAGGAATGGATCCTCAGGAGCTTAGTCAAGATCAGAAGGCGGGGCTGGTGGTTGGGGGGTGGGGATAGTGCTGGGCAGACTTGTACGGTCTATGCCAGAGCCGGTGGTGGGAGGCGGGACTGGTGGTTGGGAGGCGGGGATAGTGCTGTGCAGACTTATACAGTCTGTGCCAGAGCCGGTGGTGGGAGGCAGGGATAGTGCTGGGCAGACTTATACGGTCTGTGCCACAGCCGGTGGTTGGGAGGCGGGGATAATGCTGGGCAGACTTATACCGTCTGTGCCCTGAAGAACACAGGTACAAATCAAAGTAGGGTATACACAAAAATTAGCACATATGAGTTATCTTGTTGGGCAGACTGGATGGACCGTGCAGGTCTTTTTCTGCCGTCATCTACTAAGTTACTATGTTACTATTTGTGACCTGGATTGGCCACTGTTGGAAACAGGATGCTGGGCTTGTTGGACCTTTGGTCTTTCCCAGTATGGCAATACTTATGTACTTATGTAAGACTGAAATCTTCACATATTAAAGTACTGGAAATGTGGGCTATGATATCCTACGAAATAAAATGATACATAATAAACTTTGAAGTAAAAAAAAATATGTAGATACCCTATACCTGTGACCCAGATTCCACCTCCAAACAATGATGCAACACTCAGAACCACGGAGTCTCTGCACCTCAGGGCAACTCTTTTGAACTTTAACTGTGAGTAAACTGTGAGTAAACTTCTAACTGTTAGTAAACCTCCTGGAACGGGAGATGCGTGGGGTCTTCTTATGTAGTGTGTGTGCTGACCTTACTGTGGGGTCCGCTGGTGTCGGCTGTACGCTGACCAGATCCCCATCCCAATCAATAGCACAACTACGGAGTCCCTACAACCTGGGACAACCCCACTGACCATGTAACTGTGAGTACCTTATCTAACACGGTTCACAAGCAGCCCTAAACGAACAAATACCATAATGAACACCGGCAAACTGCTCCTAACAATTTACTCCCTATCCTTGAGTCACCTAACACTAACCACCCCACTCACTGAAAACAACATTATACCCATACTACAGAACCACCAAAGACTAAACAGACACACAACACCACACCAAACTGACAACCACCAAAACAAAGGAAGACCACCAACATGCAGACAAACCTCAACACAAGGGAAATAACGGTCATAACAAACCCACACCAACAAAGAAACATCAACTGAAAAAAATTCACTTAACACCGAACATAGATGACCCGTACCTAAAACTCCAAGTGGGGTACATCAATGCCAAATCCGTAGTAAATTAAGTAGCATCAATAACAGACTGGATCATACCAGAAAACCTAGACCTACTTTTCATCAACGAAACCTGGATCCATGATCAAAAGGACCCTATAATCCTAGACCTATGCCCCCCAGGATACAAAATCACTCACTGGACCAGAAAAGAAAAGAGAGGCGGAGGCTTAGCATTAATCCATCGATCATACTTCACCACCGCAACCACCGCCGAGTCCATAACACCCCAACTTGAAATAGCCTCAATTAGAAACCTAATATTATCAGACTTCATATGGACAAACATACCATGGTCAGATCATTACAAACTAAACCTATCCCTACTCTGGTGGAAAAAGGGCTTATATCGTATACAAGAACACACAACCTACAGCACAAGAGGCCAAATAGACTTAGAAACATTCTGGCAACAAATAAACAATAATGATTGGACTGCACAAATGGACTCCACACACTATCTCGCGGAATGGGATAAAAGATGCAAAAACATACTAGACGAAATAGTACCCATACAAACAAGAACCTCACGTAGGCACAACTCGATACCATCGTACAATGAAGAGCTGAAAAAAATGAAAACACAATCCAGGAGACTCAAATGAGCATGGAAAAAAAAATAAAAGATGCACAATCACTCACTGCATGGAAACAGAATCAAAGAAATACAAATACGCAATAAGACAAGCCAAAAGGCAATACTACAAAACCAAAATGGGCCTGACTATAAAGACACGAACAAATTATACCAAATCGTGGCCATACTAGTAGACACCACCGTGGTCACCACAACCAACACAGACATCCCACCTGCAGATAAACTTGCCAAATACTTCAAAGAAAAAATTGTAAACCTACGCAACATGTTATCTCAGAACATCACTGACATCGGAAATTTCATCTACTGCATGGACCCAGCCCATGGTGAATATCCAGCAGACAGATTCTGGACAAGATTCCTTCCACTCACCGCTGAAGCAATAAATCAAGCGATCAATAGGTTCTCCAAGATTCACTGTAAATTGGACATCTGCTTTAGTTACCTATTAAAATCCGCTCCCCACCGCTTCACAGCAGACCTCACATCCCACTTAAACTACACGCTTCAACATTGTCTCTTCCCTAAGGAAAACGGCAACATTCTTCTCACCCCAATACCGAAAGACACCAAGAAAAAAACAAACGATATCACCAACTACAGCCCAGTAGCATCAATCCCACTAGTAGTGAAAATGATGGAAAGCATGGTAACTAAACAACTAACAGACAACATAAACAAATTCACAATACTGCACAAATCACAATCAGGATTCCGATCCAACCACAGCACCGAAACAGTACTAATTACTCTCTTAGCCAAATTCAAACAAGAAATTGCAACAGGCAAAAGCGTACTTCTCCTGCAATTCGACATGTCTAGTGCATTCGACATGGTAAATCACAACATACTACTAAGCATCCTAGAATACTTCAGGATTGGTGGAAGTGTACTTAGCTGGATCAAGGGTTTCCTAACTAATAGAACATATCAAGTGAAATCAAACTCGAATATATCATTACCATGGAAAACAGACTGTGGAGTACCTCAAGGATCACCACTATCACCACTCCTTTTCAACCCAATGATGACCCCACTAGCCAAGTCCTTATCTAATCAAGGCCTTAACCCTTTCATATACGCAGACGATGTCACAATATACATCCCATACAAACATGACCTAACAGAAATCACCCAAAAAATCAAACTCAGCCTGAACATCATGAAATCATGGGCAAACGCATTTCAACTAAAACTTAACACAGAAAAAAACACACAGTCTTATCCTCTCATCCCAATATAACACGAACAAACCCACCAACATAACCACCTCAGACCACACCCTCCCTATCTCAGACAGCCTGAAAATTCTAGGAGTTACAATCGACCGAAACCTCACACTAGAGAGCCAAGTGAAAACTACAACGAAGAAAATGTTCCACTCAATGTGGAAGCCCAAACAAGTTAAACCTTTTTTCCCGAGGGAAATATTTCACAACTTGGGAAATCTATGGTACTAAGCCATCTAGACTACTGCAATGGAATCTATGCGGGATGCAAAGAACAAATCATAAAGAAACTCCAAACTGCTCAAAACACAGCAGCCAGACTTATATTTGGAAAAATGAGATTCAAAAGCGCAAAATCCCTACAAGAAAAACTGCACTGGCTCCCAATCAAAGAACACATCGTGTTCAAAATCTGCACCCTGGTTCACAAAATCATCTATGGAGAAGCCCTGGGATACATGACAGACCTCATAGACCTACCAACCAGAAACATATTAAGGTCAACACGAACATACCTAAATCTCCATCACCCAAGCTGCAAAGGACTCAAATACAAATCAACCTATGCATCCAGCTTCTCCTACATAAGCACACAACTATGGAACGCAATACCAAATGCCGTGAAAACAACATATGACCACCTGAACTTCCATAAACTACTAAAAACTAACTTGTTAAAAAAGGCATACCCTAATGATCCAACTTAAATACCTCAACCCAGCAACACAACAAAACCAAAGCTCGTACTGGACATAACTTAACCCTTCCTTCTTATGATTCCCAAAGTGTCTGTCACACATTAGCTTCAGTTTATCACAACCTCACTATGTATTTGTTCAAACTGGTATTGGCGATCGCCTCTACGATACTATGTAAGCCACATTGAGCCTGCAAATAGGTGTGAAAATGTGGGATACAAATGTAACAAATAAATAAACAAATAAATATATTGTTTATTTATTATTTATTTATTTAGATTTTGCTCACATTTTTTTTTAGTACTAGCTCAAGGTGAGTTACATTCAGGTACACTGGATATTTCTCTGTCCCAGGAGGGTTCACAATCTAAGTTTGTAACTGAGGCAATGGAGGGTTAAGTGACTTGCCCAAGATCACAAGGAGCAGCATATGAATGTCACTCAATGGCAGGTTGGTTTTGATTTATACTACATAATAGACGCTGTGGTACTAATGCTATTGGAGGAGGAAAGTGGGAATGAAAACCAGGCTATCCAAAGACAGGACCACGGAGTACTAGCGATCACCGCACAGCAAATGAGAGGAAGCTCATAGAGTTTCAATGGGCTTCCTCTCATTTGCAGTACTGAGAATCGGTAGCGCGGCTTTGTAAAAGAGGTCCTGAGTGAAAAAATATTTTAAACATATTACCATATAACTTAATAGAGTATCCCCTAGTCTTTGTACTTTTTGAAAGAGTGAACAATCAATTTACATGTACCCATTCTACTCCAATATCCTAGGATCACACTTTTCATCTATCCCATCTCCACAATATTAAAGCCATGTATGTCCTAGCACCCTGAGTTACCTGTGGAAATATGTCCATGAATACTTACATCACAGCAAACCCTTATGTCTGTAATCCTCTAAAACACATCCCATCTGCTTCTGTAAAGTTCAACATTGCTGCAGATATCTTCCTAGTTTTTCCCCAAAGCTCACTTAACCCAGATCTCTCTGTTCTTCAATTCTGCCTTGATAAGATTGTCTTCTGGTTAATCTCTAATTACTTAGCTGCCCTTTTACAAAGCCGCGGGAGAGCCAATGCACAGGTAGTGTGCCAAAACGTCACTACCGCTGGGGTAGCATGTGTGCCTGGCGGTAATTCTGAGTTTGGAGTGCGCTGAATCCTGTGGTAGAAAATATTTTTCTATTTTGTACTGCGGGGGCAGTCCCAGTGGTAATTGGCAGCGTGGCCATGTTGGCATGCACTGCATGGTTACCACACAGGTAGCGTGTGAGCCCTTACTGTATCCTCTTATGTCTCTAACCTTTTCTCTACCACCACTCTATCTCAATCTGTCAATGAAGCCGTTTCCGCCTATGATACTATTCTCTCCTCTGCTCTGGACACTCTTGCCCCTCCCATACCCCATCCTACTAGGCGTACCAAACCCCAACCTTGGCTAACCTCTAAAATCCGCTACTTTCATTCCTGTGCCCGCTCTGCTGAATGTTCTTGGCTTAAATCCCGCACCCTTGCCGACTTCATTCATTTCAAATTCATGCTTAGCTCCTTCCAGTCTGCCCTTTCTCTTGCCAAACAGGATTACTTCACCCAATTGACAAATTCCCTTGGCCCCAGCCCTCGATTTCTCTTCGCCACACTGAACTCTCTTCTCAAGGTGCCTCCGCCCCCAATTCCCCCATCTCTTTCTCCTCAGACCCTAGCTGAGCACTTCCATAATAAAATCCGTAAGATTAACCTTGAATTTTCATCCAAACCTTCCCCACCTTTCTCTCCCTTAGTCCTCACCCCCTACTCTCCTTCTTCTCCTTCTTTTTCCTCCTTCTCAGAAGTTTCTACTGAAGAAACTGCCCTTCTTCTTTCCTCCTCCAAATGCACTACCAGTCATCTGTCACATCCTTAATCTTTCACTCTCCACTGCAACAGTTCCTACGGCCTTCAAACATGTCTTGTCTGTCTGTGTTATTTAGATTGTAAGCTCTTTTGAGCAGGGACTGTCTCTTTGTGTCAGGTGTTCAGCACTGCGTGCGTCTGGTAGCGCTATACAAATGCTAATAATAATAAGTCAATGGCTGGCAGTAAAGGCTCAGGCAGTAAATAGGTGCACACTAGTTTTAATTTTTGTGTATGCCCATTAAAAAGTGGCTTTTTTCACAGCCATGGTAAAACGTGGCCCAGCATGTGTCCAAAAGACGCACTCACACTATCACAGGCCACTTTTCACTGCGGCTTTGTAAAAGGACTCCTATGTCTTAAATCCCTTGAAATCTGTTGCCCTCTGAATCTCTAGTCGACCCCCTACTCTATCCCTTTCTCCCTCCCTCCCTCTGTAATATGTCAGTTCAGTTGGTGCAGACACTTAGGTATCTAGTTGTTGTTGTCGACTCTCAGTGTTCCTTTAGCCCCCATATTTTATCCACAGTGAAGACGTCTTTTAACTTGCTCCAATTTATTTGCTCTCTCTGTCCATACCCATGACGCCTCCTGTGCCACCTTATTATGTTCTGTAGTATCCTCCCACATTGATTATTGCAATGTTGTCTATACTGATCTCCCCAAAGCCACTTAAGCAACTCCAAACTATTCAAAACACTGCTGTTCATCTATTTTCTCATGCACACAAGTCCGATCATGTCTCACCTCTCCTTGCCTATCATCACTGGTTCCTTGTCTCTTTCTGTACACAAATCAAGATTCTTACTCTAGTTCACAAAGTTTTGTACACTAGAAATCCTTCCTATCTAGCTGTTATAATCTCCCTCTATACTTCAAGTAGGACCTTACGCTCAGCTCTGATGTTTCACATGAGTCTTTCTCATGCCTCTAGTCCACTCATCACTCAGCTTTTTTCTATGCTGCTCTCTTTCTTTGGAATTCTTTCCCTCCAGACTTCTGTGCTGAGAAGTCCTTCTCTCGTTTCTGGACCTTGTTGAAGACCCATCTGTTCACAAGTGCTTTTCCTTCCCTGGTCCCTGGCTGATGACAACTGGCTGTCTGCTCTGGAACGCCTCTCCCCTTTTTTTTCTTTTCTCCTCTTTCTATATGCTGTCCATGTCCTTGCTGGTAATGGCATTCCCGTCCTTCAGTGATTTTGTTCTATTGTACATTGCTCTGATATTTCCTGAAGGGTGGTATATCAAGCCCATAATAACTAAACTAAACTAGGGTGATGCCACTTGTGTGTAAACCTAATAATGGATAGACAGTGATGGCACCAATCTGTGTTTTGCCTATTATGATCCAACACCCCAACTGGAAGCTGCAGGAACTCCTCCAGGATCTCCTGGCAATGCGGATGCAGACCTGACCATGCCAACTTACGACAAGCTGGGGCTCCTAAAATGGCTGTCTCCTAACCACCCCTCAATGCCCCTTCAACCTTTTCCTCCGCCTCTCCCTCACAACCTCTCCTCTCTGCCCATCCCCACATTCTATCCCTGGAAGAGGAACATGATTATTAGGAGGTGGTGATGGTTTTGGATATGAAGGAGGTCGCTCACATCCATTTGCTGCCATTGGTTGCCCCTCAAGCAGCCATGCAACATCCCCTGCATCATATTCTGGTGCAGCCACAGCTACTTCCCCAGATGCTGCTGGGATAGAGCATATGACCCAGCAGCTGGATGCTATGGACCAGAGACTAAAGGACATGGATATGAGGACAGAGATGATATCCCTCATTCAAGGGTGAATGCTTGAGACATTTATGCTCATGACATTTGCCCTTGAATGAGCTGGCATCATCCACATGCCCTTTCATAATGCCTGTTATCTCTGACACCTCTTGATACTTGTCCTGCTTCTCTCTTTTGGGTGGTCCCCCTCTCCAACCGAAATATCCTACACAACAATTCCTCCATGGTAAGAAAAGATAGTACATGGAACCCATCTGCACAAACAAATCCAATGATTTTGATTTTGAAAAAATAGTCATGCAAGAAATTGAACTAGTGGAAAGGAAAGGTAAAAGACCATTTTACAATATAACTAAGAAAAAGAGAAATGCTATTGAATAATTTAAAAAGGATAAGAATATAATTATTAAACAAGCAGATAAAGGGAGAGTTGTAGTTTTGAATAAAAAGGATTATGTTGGAGAAATTAAGAGGCAAATACAAGGCACTAATTTTTACAGATTATTACCAAATGATCCTATTGATTCTTTAAAGAAAAGGATAGATTGTCTTTTGAACATTGATAAAGAAGCAGAATATCTAACGACAAAAGAATATAATTTCTTGACTGTTCCTTTTCCTAAGATTCCTAAAAGTTTTACCTAAGATACACAAGTCCTTGGCTAATCCTCCTGGGAGACCAAGAAGGGCATTTTTGATATGATGTCTAAGTCGGACTTTGCACATTTTGCGATAAACATACCAAATCTGAATAGGAAATGTGTCCATTTTCGAAAAAGCAAAATGTCTTTTTTTTTTTTCAAAAATACCATTTGTAACAAGGTTTTGTGCTCGGTGTATTTATCTTTTCAGGCCATTTTTGAAAAAAATATATATATATATACAAGTGAAAAACGTGGAAAATCAAGCCATTGGTTTGTAGGGGGGGCTGCATTTTTAGCAGACTGGTTCCCCCAAAACATCCCAGGAGAACAATGGGGCACCCTAGGAGGCACTGCTGTGGACGTCATATAAACGCTCCCAGGTACACATCTCACTGTTGCTTCATTATCTTGTCTGCTGAGTCCTACAAACTCCACCCCAAATCTACTACCCCCCCAAATGTACACCACTACAATAGCCCTTATTCTCCATTGAGAATACTGACCATTTAACCCTACTCTCAGTTTCCTATCTTTTAACCAGTTTTTAATCCACAATAGGACACTACCTCCTATCCCATGACTCTCCAATTTCCTCTGGAATCTTCATGAGGTACTTTGTTAAATGCCTTCTGGAAATCCAGATACACAATATCAACCGGCTCACCTTTATCCACGTTTGTTCACCCCTTCAAAGAAATGTAATAGATTGGCTAGGCAAGATTTCTCTTCACTAAATCTATGTTGGCTTTGTCTTAGTAATCCATGCTTTTGAATATGCTCTGTAATTTTGTTCTTTATAATAGTCTCTACCATTTTGCCCTAGATGTTTTTGTTTTGTTCCATTATGGCTTTAAAACATCCATGTGTTAGGCATGGCCTAATCCTGCCTTTGAAACACTCCCAACATGTCCCCTTGTGGTTTAGATGCATTGCAAACGAAATGCATAGTTAGACATCGGCAAAACAGGTTTCAAAAATACTGATTTGGATGTCTTGAGAAGACATCCATCTAAATGGTGCTTTATGACACTTTTTGGATGTTTTTCTCTTTCAAAAATGAGCCCCCAGTTGTCTCAACTGTTGGTTCAGAGTTGGAACCACGCTCAGTTTTCGTTGACACTCTTCTTAGGCCATTGATCCCTTAAATACCATCATACATACATGATACAACGCATGTTATTAACACCCTGAATAACTTAGTTCTATTAGATAAAGATATTAGTTTGGTAACACTAGATGTGGTGTCTTTGTATATGAATATTCCCCAATCAGAAGCACTGACATTTATTGGAGATAGACTGAGGCATAGGAGCACTAATTTAAGGATTCCCACAGAGTACATTATTGAACTGGCAGCACTAGAATTAAAAGAGAATTATTTTTATTTTGAAGGCTGTTTTTACAAACAAATCAAGGGGACAGCTATGGGGCCACAATGGCCCTCTCTATAGGTAATCTGTGTCACAAGTTTTGAAAATATGTTTTTAAAAGATACACCTTTCAAGAGTCATATTGCACTTTGGTGCCGATATATAAGTGATATTTTAATGATATCGAATGGAATGCATAAGAACTTTTAGCCTTTCATGAATGGTTAATCATCAGAGAAAGACATATTAGTGGAACTTGATGTACCCCTCAATCTTCTTTAATGTAATATCTTTCAAACAAATTCTAAAACAATGGAGGAAAAGCCCTTAGCTGACTTTGACTGTGCAATGCAATTACTGGTATATTCTTGAATGACCAGCTTCACTCTGCTCACAGCAGCTCATTTCTATAATTGGCCAAAAACCTCCATTGAAATCTGAGCAGCATTTATTGTATGTAAAGCCAGCATCAAGTTTTATACATTGCAACCTTTTGTCTTGTGGTTAACGTTTTGCTGCACCAGTAACAATTTATTTTATATTTTATTCAGAGCACTGAAGCACATTGTGATATATGAGGATCCCCTGAAGAAGCCATTGGGATCATTTTTGCTACCTGGGAATATGCTCTGAAACGAATTATATGACCACACAGGCAGAGTTGATGGCCTCTAGATTTCAGGCCTGGGGATATCCATCAAAATATGTTAGAAAAGGTTTAGAAAGGGTAGGACAAGAGACACAATCACTGCTAACCACTCATCCTAAAAAAGATACTGACAAAATAGTTTGTCCTTTGTTTTATGATCACCTGTCTCTTGATAATTCACATATTCAGAAAGTACTGGCCAATTATACAATCCATACATTTTGTTAAAAAATAATTAATGATTGCCTTCAAAAGGCAAAGGAATCTGAAAGACATCCTAGCTCCATCTGCACTTCTAGTACCACAGAAAAAAAGATATAGTTTGGGGACATTTTCCTTAAGTTGCCATTTTGGATAGCTGCCGCTAAGGGCAGGAGCAAGGGGCAGCACTACTTTCCCCAACAATCACTACTGGACACCAGGGATACAGGTAGGCCTAGAGGGGGAAGCTACCGTGACAGTGGTGGGCGTTCTGGGGAGGGGGCTTCTTATTGCTGGGAGGAAGGGGGGCTTGAGTTACTTAAAAAAATATGCAGGTCCCAGTCCGATATTAAGCCAGGATGTATAACTCTTATGTGGGCCTCTGCAGAATATCGGCCAGTACCACATATGTTCCATGCCCAGCCTGCCAAAAATTATCCCCCGATATTCAGTGCTGGTGCCCGGACATGGCCTGGCACCGAATCACAATGCAACAATGATTTTGCTACTGAGAGAAAAACATGTGATTTATACTAAATTGAACCCGCCGATTCCAAATATGAACTCCGAATTTGCCTGACACGTCTAGATTTTAAGTTATACATGCAAAGCCTATTCACTTAGTTCAGAACTTCCTTGGGAACAGACGAGCTGAAAACTATGTAGACAACATGCTTAAAGCATATGAACAACTTGGCTGCTGAATGTCATTGAAAATGCATTTCTTACATTCCCATCTTGACTTTTTCCCACCCAATTTGGGACACGTAAATGATGAACATGGAGAGAGGTTCCATAAAGACATTTCTACAATGGAGAACAGATATCAAGGCCGCTGGAATCCCAACATGATGAGGGACTACTGCTGGTTTTTGCAATGGGAAAATATGACCGGTCACAAACGCAAAAGTAGATGCCTGAAGCACTTTTAACAGTACTGGGCTTTGTTGAAGTAAGACTTTTAAATTGGAATACGAGACTTTTTTGAAATGTTGTTATTCCATTACATTTTCATATACTTTTTACTACAAAAACTTTGATGTAGATCAGGTAATTGTTGGAGTAAAACTCTTTCTGTAAAAAATTATTCAATGCTTTCCAAGTTCTTAATTTATTTGGGCAAACTTATGCATAACAAAATTTCCTGATGTGTTACAACAATTCTGACTTCGGATTTGGAATACGCACACTGAATTTAGTATAGGACAAATGGTTTTTGCCCAGTAGCACATGAAAATTTTTTTGTTGTTGTGCTGTGATATTGGTGGATAATTTAGCTAGTGATGATCAGCTGAATATTGGGTGGGGGTGGGGGGGATATAAGCATAAAATGATAAATTTACCAGATATTCTAATGTTTTTGTTATTTTGAAAATGGAGTTTGTGCATTTTTGCCGACTCCAACTCCATCCAAAATTGCTTTTGATGCCAGTCCTGCAGGCAACAGCAAAAAAAGGGTCTGATAGGAGACCTTAAAGACTCTGCCAACAAACCCACACAACTTCCTGAGTCCATGCACAATGCAGTGGCATGTGTGATTGCTGGAATGCCCAGATCACCATGTTACTACACTGTTGAAACATCCTCACTGGTTGCGTTCAACATCATATTTAAGCTTTTGGTTCTGATCCATCAAAGAGTCTATGCAAATGTGCCACTGTACTTCTGTGATGCTTTAAAAATGTATCAACCTGCTTGGTCCCTGAGGTCTGAAAAATCAAAACAGTTATGTTTACCTTCAGTGACAATGTTTCATTTTGCTGAATCCAGGTTTCTTGCTTTTTCTGCTACAGATCCTGTTGTATGGGATCGCCTCCCTGGTTACATGAGACTGAATGATAATGTTCAACAGTGTAAGCGTTTTCTGAAGACACATTTGTTTGTTAAGGCTTATTTAGAAAAATGATCAGTCTTTTTGAAAGGGTATATACGGGTTTCAGTGACTATTCTCTGTGTGTTGCTTAAAGATAGTTTTTTTTTTGTTAGTTGTCTGATGTTATATAATGTAATTTTATTATTTGTTTGATTTGTTACCTACTTTGGTTGAAAGTGGAATATAAGTGTGAAAATAAATAAACAAACAGCTACCACTCTGTTGACTGCACACACACCCAGCTGCAGACTGCTGAGGTCATAGCACAGTGGCAGGTGGTCAGTACAATACCATACTGCACACATGCTTCCTAGGGCAACTTCCAAGTACAATAAGACAATCAGAGACATCCCACTCCCAATGCCAAACAGTACATCTACCTGCATCTGCTTTCCCTGGCAGGACTGCCCTCAATTGGGTCACCCTATCGCACACCCATCTCCCCTCCCCCCCACACCCAAAACTCCACTGTGTTGTGACACCAGATGACACCTTGCTCTGGGGGATGATCTGATAGATGGCCTGAACAGAAATCACAACCCCCAAATTCTGCCCCAAGAACATCACATTTAGGTAGCGCACATGAAGGAGCATCATCCTGTAATGCCCACAGCCCTGGCAAAAATGCTAACTATCAAATGCACCTGGTGGGATACCCAAGCAGCTCCTCTGGCTCTTGTATATGTTAGTGGATATTTTGTTAATACATAAGCAGTGACACTAAAGTAAAGTGTGTGGCATTCCCTCATATGTTACAGAATCCTTGGTGAGAACTGAGATCTCAAGAGCAATAAAGGGTGATCCAGATGACCAATCCCTTCTTGCTGGTATGCCTCAGATGTTGCCTGCAACACTGGAGGAGTATGACCCTTACAAACACACACTTCCACTAGCTCCAGCCCTGCCCCCACGCCGCTGCTGCATGCACATCCCTCACTGTGACATGGTAGCAAGCCATGCTGTCAACCACCTCCCCTTGCCTGCAGTCATGGTCACAATCAACACCACCTTTGTGTATGGCCATGTCTTGGAGAAGCAGCTACACAGGGGATGATGTCACACCCAGTCTTTGGCCAGACACTTACATTTAGGTAGCAATGTCCCCCCATGCACCAGACACCTGATCCCTTGTGCTATCAGATCAAATTGGCAGTGCTATGTTGTTAAAAGCCTGGTATGTACTGAACAGGCTCTGCTGAAGTTTGAAGACAAGCATTATAGTGGGAAGTGAAGAACAGAACCTTTGCTCAAGTGGAGGGGCATTTTCGAAAGGGACGTCCATGTTTTGATATGGACGTCCTCGCAAAACATCCCAATCTAGGGGGGGGGGGGAACCCGTATTTTTGAAACAAGATGGACGTCCATATTTCATTTTGAAAATACTGTCAGGGATATCCAAATCCTGAAATTTGGTCGTCCGTAGACTTGGTCATTTCTGATTTTCGGCGATAATCGAAACCAAGGACGTCCATCTCAGAAACGACCAAATGCAAGCCATTTGGTCATGGGAGAAGCCAGCATTTATAGTGCACTGGTCCCCCTGACATGCCAGGATACCAACTGGGCACCTTAGGGGGCACTGCAGTGGATTTCATAAATTGCTCCCAGGAACATAGCTCCCTTACCTTGTGTGCTGAGCCCCCCAAACCCCACTACCACAATTGTATACCACTACCATAGCCCTTTCGGGTAAAGGGGGCACCTAGATGTGGGTACAGTGGGTTTGTGGTGGGTTTTGGAGGGCTCACTGTTTCCTCCACAAATGTAACAGGTGCAGGGGAGGATGGGCCTGGGTCCGCCTGCCTGAAGTGCACTGCACCCACTAAAACTGCTCCAGGGACCTGCATACTGCTGTCATGGACCTGAGTATGACATCTGAGGCTGGCACAAAATATTTTGAAAGATATATTTTGAGGGTGGGAGTGGGTTAGTGACCACTGAGGAAGTAAGGGGAGGTCATCCCCGATTCTCTCCGGTGGTCATCTGGTCATTTCGGGCATCTTTTTGTGCCTTGGTCATAAGAAAAACATGACCAGGTAAAGTCGGCCAAGTGTTCGTCAAGGACGTCCTTGTTTCTTTCGATTATGGGTCGAGGACGTCCAAGTGTTAGGCACGCCCAAGTCCCACCTTCACTACGCCTCCAATATGCCCCCTTGAACTTTGGCCATCCCTGCAACGGAAATCAGTTGGGGACTTCCAAAATCGGCTTTCAATTATACCGATTTGGACGACCCTGTGAGAAGGATGCCTATCTTCCAATTTATGTCGAAAGATGGGCGTCCTTCTTTTTTGAAAATGAGCCCTATAGTGTCCCAACATTAGGAAACACATAACAACAGTTAGATGTGCAAGACAAGTCCTCCCCTTTAACATTAGCTAACAGTCTGGGGGCTCCAAAGGGCAGACAACATTGATGTAGCTGGTGATTTTCCATAGCCTCAAAGAGACAAAGTGCATCACATTCCCAGCGAGAGACTGGGTGAACCCTAACAAGTCAGGCTGGTACATGTAGGCACCTCTGACTGACAACCAAGGCTGGACTGCAGGTACTGGGGAGACACAGGGTTCACCCCAATAGGTGGAGGAAAGGACAGGGATGAGATACAGGAAGGTAGAAGACCATCCACCTCACATACTGATGAAATTTGCTATGCACCCTATTCCTGAGACTAACTGGAGTTGTTTCCTCCCATAGCTCAGATGGATCTGTAAAAAAGGAGGAAGAGGCCCACAAAAAACAGGGGAACAGAAGTGCCCCACCAACAGGGGCAAGGCCTGGTATAGGCTGTAGAGGGCACACACCTCCATCCCAGGTCCTCTTCACCCTGGACCAGGTGCCAGAAGCTAGAGGGCAGAGAGGATGAAGGTGAAGAGATCAAGGAGGCAGCGGAGGCAATGGCTGGCCTGGCCTTGATTTCTGCCCTAGAACCAATCCCCACCTCATCAGGCCTAGCAGGGGAGCAAGGAGGACATTAGCTGCAGAAATCAAGCAACAGACATCCTGGTCAAGGCTTGCCCGTGCAACTGATGCCCCTTCCCTACAGCCAGTAGTCCTCCACCCAGACATCCATGAGCCACGGTAAGTGCGTGAAGTCTGACAACAGTTTGATTTCCTTCAGGAGGACCTGCTGCCAGCCTTAACACACATGCACTATATCATAGGCCTCATGGTCATCAGCATGGAAGAGATGCAGGCCAAGACACATGCCCTCACAAAGGCCATGAGGCAGTTTGGGGCATGTTTCTCTGGTCTTTCATCCCAGCCCACAGCCTTAAGGCCAATGGAGAATATGGGTGTCAAGTGGCCATAGGCCCCTAGCACAATGCTACCAGTATGCAGCCACCAACTTTTTGCCTGCCACATGTAACTGTAGTAATGTTTTAAAAGGCCTAGAAATAATGTTCTAGAGGCTACCATGTGAAGAATTTGGACAATAGTTTGTCAAATATGACATTGACAGTTTTATTGGAAAATTAGCTATGTTTCAATTAGTTTTTGTTATTGAGGAAAATACAAGTTTAATTGTTCACATACATTGTCTAGTCTCTTCATGTACACCTGTTAGACCCAGCAAGGTATCTTATATGATTCCACCCAGGCTACATTATGCAGTTAACTCAATAAATATGTAGAAGTATTCCTCCCTCTTACATAGTCCCACATACACTTTCCCCCCCCCCCCCAAAGAGAAAAATAGATATACATTGGTAAACCTCCCCAATATACATAGCCTCACGTGTATTCATAAGCCCATGCCTAAAATAGAGAAAAATATTTACATTTAAAATCCTCCCTTATATACAACCCCCCCAAAGATACAAGTAGTTACATTTTTAAAAGCTCCCCCATCCACAAACACCTGCCCCAAAAGATAAAATTATTTACTTATTGGTGCCCCCTTCAAACATTGCCCCAAATTCTTTCCTATGAGCCATATAGACAGAGGTAAAAGTTTATACAGAAATTTCCAATATATTATCCCACTCTCCAACTCTTCCCATGCCCTTTCCCCACATATACACTAGAGAGAAACAGGATGCAGACACAGGCCAACTGTCATGTAGAGCTATCAGATGTATTTTCATGGATCTTCTGCTGCATTCCCTGTTGGTAGGATCTGAGGAATACAGAAAAGCCAAACATGAGGGCCACCCTTAGAAAATATTCCTACGTATCCCTGAAGATCTCTGCTAAAATCATGTGCAATGACATCAACAAAAAAAAAATCTCTAGAGGAATCCTGGACTAGAGAAATCCACCTGTTCCTTGGGTGCCTTCCTAAATAGATGCCTGGTAAGAGTTAGCTTTTAAGGTGCTTGATACACAGCCAACAGATATTCACAACATGGGTGTCAAGGCTGAATTGGGCTGTCAGTTGGTAGTGTGGACCCACTGGCTGAGAACAGAATGCCACAGCTCAAAACATATAAGCACAATGCCTATTTTGTGATAAACACATGCATATTATCAATATTATTAGAAGCGGACTATAAAATGGCAGGTATACATGTTTAATGCCAAGAAACATTTACAGCTGCCGATGAATTCAGGAACATCTACATGTTGATTATAAACCTTAATGTCTATCTAACACATATATAAATGTTCAACTTGCCATTTTAGAGGTTTGTGGCATAGACACTGTGTTCATGGCTCCAAGCAACAGCTCTTGATTCGAAAGGGTAACTTTACGTCTGAGGAGGTGGAGATGCTAGTCCGTGAGGTCACGAAACTCTGAAAGAATCTCATTGGTGTGGTACGACACAGTGGCTCAGTGCATATACAAAACAGAAAACATGGGTTGGGATCTGTCACCAGACGAATGCAGTTTTTCATAGCAGGGATGTGGCGGACCAGAAACATAAATAGAGGGAACTGCAGGAATGCTAAAGTAAAGGCTGGTGCCAGCTCCCAAACCAGCAATGAAATGCTGAGTTCCATAGAGCAGCAGGTAACATAGTAACATAGTAGATGACGGCAGAAAAAGACCTGCATGGTCCATCTAGTCTGCCCAAGATAAACTCATATCTTGTACCTGTCTTTTTCAGGGCACAGACCGTATAAGTCTGCCCAGCAGTATTTCCCGCCTCCCAACCACCAGTCCTGTCTCCCATCACCGGCTCTGGTACAGACCGTATAAGTCTGTCCTCCCCTATCCTAGCCTCCCAACCACCAACCCCTCTTCCCCCCACCTGCTCCGCCACTTGATAAGGAGGCTGTGCAGGGACCTAGATATGTCTCACCAGCTAGGAGCAAGTGGTAAGTGTTACCTAACATACCTTGCTGTACAGGGATCCAGCTTCCTGTCCTCTATGCTCTGGAGTGACAGATGGTACAGATTGCAGAGCAGATGCGGCAGAACCAGGTGATGGTGAAAGCAATGCAGACAGTAACCTGCTGGATAGAAGTGCTCTGTGACAGCTTGGAGAATATTGTATTGACCTGGGAGAGATAACCCTCTAGACATGCTACAGCAACCACCAGTGATACCCCACGGCCAACTATACATGTGTGTGCAGAGAAACAGCAGGCGACCAGGAGTACCACTAAGAGGCTAGTGACTGCCAGATGCTCAGGGACTGTTCCGGGGGTAGGTATGCCACACAGCCCTGAACACCACACCAAATGCCACTGTGTCAGGCCCCACGAGCACCCTGCAGTCTAAGTTTGATCAGGTTACCCCTCTTTTGAAAGAATTACGTTGGCTACCATAGGCCACCTGTACTGATTTTAAAACTCTCGGTCTTGCTTTCAAAATAATGCAAGGGACTGTGCTTCATACCTCATATCATTGTTAAAGATCAACGTTTGGTTCACTTATATTATTAGAATTTCCAGCTGTTTCTTACACTCATCTTATTTTGTCTCGTAAGAAATTATTTACAACTGCCCCTCCAAGTCTTTGGAACTCTCTGTCTCTTGTTAAAAACATGATTATTTCACAGATATTTTTAATAGTTTTAATATAGGTCTCAAGTTTACTTCCCAGGTTACATTTTCTATTTAGTAACAATAATTTATGTTAAACTTTTTTATTATTTCAATCAGTGTTTCCCAAAACTGTACTGGAGTACTCCCTTGCCAGTCAGGTTTTCAGGATATCCACAATGCAATTGCATGAGACTTATCTGCATAAACTGCCTTCACTGTATGCAGATCTCTTTCATGCATATTCATTATGGATATCCTGAAAATCCGAATGGCAAGAGAGTACTTGGGAAACACTGGTTTAAATTATGTTTCAGAATGGTAAATAGTTCATTCTTGCTCTTGATTGACTGTGTAATGTCCTGAGCAAAAGGGAGGAGACAGTATATAATACTTGTTTCTTGTTCTTCTTGTTGTTCCCTACATTTTCTGCAGCAGCCAGGATACAGGGAAATCCTCCTCAAGCTTGGAGAGCTGTGACAGCTCTGCCCAGAGTCAAAAACATGTGGACAACCAGCCCGTCTCCAAGACAGGAGAGGGTGCACCCAGGGATGTGCTGGTAAATTTTTAACAACAGGCTCTTTCTCCGGATGTAGCCAGCTCTGCAGTTGGAAGGGTCAGCGGTGGCCGGGGGTGGGGGGGGGGAGGGAGCAACACTTGCCTCTCTCTCCTCCTTCCCTTCGTGCGGGCACGCTAGGCATACCTTTGCTGGCAGCCAATAAATGGACTGCCACCACTCCCAATGTCTTGCTCTGAGCAGCATGCTGGAACTTCTCTCACATGCCCAGAGCTGGAAACAAGGAGTGGGGAGCAGCAGTAGTTTATTTACTTGGCTGGCAGGGCTCAGCATCCCCACCAGCAAAGTAAAAGAGAATTCAGCAGGGGGCCCAAGCCCACATTTTGGAAGCCAGTTGTTAAAGTAGCCATGGAGGGCCCTACTTTAACAACCGGCTCCCAAAATTCTTAAAAACTTAACAACTGGCTCTTGCGAGCCTGTGAGAGCCTGCTCCAGCACACCACTGGGTGCACCCCAGAAGGGGAGGGGGAGGGGCAAAAAGAAGTTGGGAAGCTGTAGGTTGGGGGAGAGAGAGTGTTACCATGTGATAGGTAAAGAGAGGGGGCGGATGGTAGAGGGTAGCATTTTGAGTGAGAGTGAGGGGTTCTTAATGTACATATGAGGGTGTGGGGAATGTATGTGGAGGGGGAAGATGGGGAAATCATGATCGGCACACAGAGGTGGTGGTAGGACAAGCACAAAGGGGATGGGAAGGGCTCATGTGATACGAGATACTCTAGACATGACTGACTTGCTAAGAGGTGGCAAATATACCTTCACAGAAATGCTTAGTGTGTGATTTCTCTCTTTTCAGCAAAGCCATTTGGTATGGATGTGAGTTCTTGTGTACTGGTGGTGCCTACTCCTCCTCTGTGTCCCTGTCCTGTGACTGCAGTCCCTCAGGTAGTGTCACTGTGCACTGTAGTGCCATTTTGTGCAGGATTGAGCAGGCCATGAATATCTTGCAGAACGTTTCTGGTTTGTAGAGCAGGTCTCTTCCAGACCAATCTAGGCGCCCTGAATCTTGTCTTAAGCGTTCAATGATGTTCCTGGTGTAACGCTCCTCCATCTCATTGCTGGGTATGACAATGGGGGTCATCAGCCACCTCTTCTGTGGGTGTCACTGATCACATGTTTGAGATGGGGAGAGTGACAGAATGGATATGGGGTGAGCATGAGAGCTGATGAGGTGTAGCTCCAGTTGCCTGCACACTGGTAAAATGAGCTAGGCTCTGACACAAGGTCATTCTTGGTTGTGATGGTTTCAACCTGGGCGCAGGTACAGACACAGACTACACATGGGGCTAGGAAGTGAGACGCGGCAGGGCCAGGGAGGGATTTGGAGGGGGTTCACAGGTGGGTATGGGAAAGGGTGGCAAGGAAGAGGTTTGTGTAGGCAGATAAGGTAGAGGGGTAAGAGATGGACTCTGGAGGGCAAATGGCACGGTGGGACTGAGAGGGGCTTTGCTAAAATCTAAGTACACCACATCTAGCACTCTCCCTCGATCCAACTCTCTGGTCACCTAGTCAAAGAAATTAATCAAATTTGTCTGACAAGACCTGCCTCTAGTGAAACCATGCTGCCTTGGATCCTGCAATCCATTGGATTCCAGAAACTTCACTATTTTCTGTTTTAAAAGTGATTCCATTAATTTACTTACCACAGAAGTCAGACATACCGGCATGTCATTCCTAACTTCTTCCTTCTGCTTTTCTAGAGAGAGAACACATTTGCCTTTCTCCAGTCCTCCCGACTAGAGTAGCATTGAAAAGGTCAGCCAGATGAATCACCAGAACTTCCCCAAGTTCCTTCAGGACCCTTGGATGTATGCCATCCAGCCCCATTGCTTTGTCCACCTTAAGTTTAGTTAGCTCCTCACAAACCCAGTGCTCTGAAAATTGTTCAGGATCTACCACACCTCATTCCTATTTGTGTTTGTCTTCCACAGTCCTGCTCTCGACCCTTCAGCTGTGAACACAGAACAGAAGTATTTGTTAAGCAATTCTGCCTTATCATTATCAGTGTCTACATATTTTTCCCCTTCACCTTTGAGTCTCACAATTACACTTTTGCACTTCTTCCCATTACTAACATATCTAAAAAATGTCTTGTCCACCCATTTTACCGAATTGGCTATTTTTTCTTCCATTTGTAGCTTTGTTTCAATGATTACTTTACTAGTCTCTTAGCTATTCCAGATATTGTCACCTGTCTACCTCTTTCAATGAACCCTTGTAGTTTATGAAGACTAATCTCTTTTTCTTACTTTTTCAGTTACTACTTAAAATATTTAGGAGGTCAAAGAAACGGTTTGACTCTGAGTTGATGATCTTGAAACAGGAATGCAGGAAGTGTGAAAGGGCTTGGAGAAAATCGCCTACCACAGATCTTAAAAATAGTTGGCGTTAAATGAGTTCTTTATACAAACATATGATCACTGAAAAGGGAATATATTCCAAATTGGTGGGTACTACTCATTTAAGTGTACAAAGATTGCTTAACTTAGTGGGTGGCCTTACAAATGTTAATGATTTAATGTTAGAATCTGGTCTTAACACTCCTACAGCCGATGAATTGGTTTTATACTTTAGAAATAAAGTGGGAACCATTCAGATTCAGCTACAATCAAGTAGCACTCTGCAACTTGATATAGTGAGTGGATCAATCAGTATCCCTCGGGACCACATATGGGAAAGTTTTGGACCATTGACGGTTCCATGAAGTCAAGTTTCTGTTAGCTTGATATGCTAAATCTAATTGTAGTTTGGACTTACGTCCAGTTAATTTAATGAACGATGTTAGCACCACCACCTTTCTAACTGCACTGACCACATGGTTGAATGGTTGTCTGGATCAAGGCCTTTTTCCAGCAACTGGGGAGACTTTATTTTAACACCAATTCCTAAAAATCCCAGAGGGAATTTATAAGTAATGAGTAATTATTGCCCTGTTGCATCTATACCATTGTTTACGAAAATTATGGAGGGTTGTATTACCAAGCTGCTAGAAAACTGGATAGATACAGAGTTTTGCATTCAACACAGTCTGGTTTTCAAAAGAGTTATAGTACCAAGATGATGGTGGGTTCTATTACTGGACAAAATCTTTGCTAAGCCAAGGTCGGAACTAAATTGTTATTCAGTTTGATCTTTCCTGTGCTTTCAAAATGGTTGATCATGATCTCATGTTGGCTAGGTTGACCGGCATAGGGATTTAAGGTAGAGTATTAAATTGGTTCAAAGGTTTTCTGTCTCCCAAAATTACAGTACAAAGAAAAGAAATAGTTTCTCAACCACCTGGACAGCCAACTGTGGGATCCCTCAGGGTTCTCCTCTATCTCCATCTCTGTTCAATATACTACTCCTATCCCTGGGAGCAGCTCCGGATAATCTTAATATTTGCTTTTTTTTATATACACAAATGATATCACTGTGCTTCTCCCAGTGTTGGGTGACTGGGTTACTACATTGAACAAAATGTTAGAGTACAGTTGATTAAGGATTGGATCTTGACACAATGGCTTAAACTAAACTGAGAGAAAACCAGGTTTCTGTGGTTTGGTTCATTTGATAAGAGCGGTTGTCTTCACAGTTTTTCCATCAAAACAGACACTTTCACCTTTGAGTCTCTATCTATGATTTTGGTAGTGGAGGTAGTTATCTCTCTGTCATTTACATCTCACATGAAATCATTAGTACAAAAATCCTTTCATATGTTGAAAAAAGTGAAAGCAATCTGCAGATACTTTGAATTGGCAAAATGTAGATTGTTAGTTCATATTTTAATTCTTTCTAGGATAGATTATTGTAATATTATCTATGAAGGATGCTATAAGACCTTAATCAGACAGGTACAGGTTATACAGAACACATCGGCATGGCTGATATACACAGACCACAGATTGGATTCTGTTACCCCACTGTTTGTGGAGCTACATGGCTCCCAGTGGAAGCCAGGAAATAATTTAAGTTGTGTACTATTATTTATTTGTTACATTTGTATCCCACATTTTCCCACCTATTTGCAGGCTCGATGTGGCTTACATAGTACCGTAAAGGCGTTCGCCAATTCCGGTATGAACAAATACAGTAATGTGGTAGAATAAGGTTCGTGTGTACAGACACATTAGGGAATCGTAGAGAGGAAAAGAATCGTAGAGAGGAAGAGTTATTATATGTCCATTATATGACCTTCATAAGGAGAATATTGTGGCTCCCTATAGATGAAATACTTCAAGACCTGTACATATCCATTTGGTCAACTCCTAATTCAGTTAGACCAACTAAACGAAATTCAGATAATAAATATTGAGTGTAGGAAGTTTTAGGACGTGGCAAGCAACAATTGTCTCATGTTTCTTTGATAGTCAAATCTGCAATGAGGAAGAACAAAACATCTAAAGACCATATGCCTTAAGTACAAGGACCTTAAATTTATAGACTTAATGGGTAAAACAATGTACCAAAATTCCATGCTCGCTGCTCACATTGCAGTGAATAATTATCATTATGTCAATATTTACATACTATTATGGATAACTTGAATCAGTTAGTGGAAAGATTATCAGAAGCTAACAAACCTTCTTTCCAGTTGATTTTAGCACATTTTGAAGATTGTTCTAAGCAGATGATTCATGCTGCAAATGACAGCTATGATATGGCTGTTAGAGGCTCCGCAATAGCAATATCTAACAGCTGACTCTCATGGCTCAGAGCTTCAGCATTGAAGGAAGATATTTTTGAGAGAGTAGCAGATGCCCCATGTTGTACAGGGAACACTTTAGTTGGAGAAAAGGTGACAGAAAATATAAAGGACATAAAACAAGAGTATACTACTTTAGACATCCTAGAAGATGACAGTGCAAAAACTTCCAGATCGACTTATAAATGTCTATCTTACAATTCTTCCAGAGGCAGATATCAAGAAAAGCTTAACTCTTACTCCCAGAGAACTACCTACCATTTTAAGTCAAACCGACCATGAAAAAATAGACACCTGCTCAACAGATGAAACCGAGCACTAGCTTTTGACATAAATCTTCATCCTCACGTTCTGGTATGGGGCCGTCTTCAGTATTTTTGCAGTGCTTGGAGAGCAATCACGATGGCCACTTGGGTGCTGAAAGGTATTCAAAATGGGTATCACATAAATTTTCTTTATCTCCCACCATCGCAACTGCCTCCTCTGTCCTCAGCTCCAGTGGAGCAATTACGACAACTGAAAATTGTCATGCTTTTATCTGCCCAAGCCATCGAAGAAGTACATCCTGCCCAAAGGAACAAGGGGTTCTGTTCAAAATACTTTCTCATAAAGAAAAAGATAGGAGGTTTTCGAGCCATTCTAGACCTCCGAAGTCTCAACAGATACATCAAAAGAGAGAAATTTGAGATGACCACACTAACTACCATCCTTCCATTTTTACAACAAAACATGTGGCTCACGTCCGTGGATTTGCAAGAAGTGTATCTCCATGTTCCAATTATTTTTTTAAATTAAGAGTGGTGATGCTCCTGATTGTTTATATGATTGGATCATATTTCTTCAAAAAGTTCATTTTCATAGAGCTCGTAACCAAATGTTATTGCTTTTTCCATCGTTAGAGAGGATTAAATCATGTAAGATGTTTAATTCCTCTCATGTACCAAGCAGCTTTGGTCTGGAAAACACTACCATTTCAGATTTGATTACTTTCTGTAAAAAACGTATTTGTTTGGAATATATCTGCAGCTACATAAATGAGATATTTATTTAGTAGTATCAGCCATTTGTTTATAATGATGTTACTTCCTAGGGTTGCCTAGTCTTTTTTTTATATATTGTAGTCCACATGGATGTAGTAATGGTATGTAGCAGAATATTGTATTTAGTGTTTAGGAAATTTGATTGTATTTGGCAGATGTGGAGGGGCATAATCGAATGAAAATGTCTATCTCCATGGGCGTTTATCTCCGAGAACGGGTCCGTGAAGGGGCGGACCGAACCGTATTTTCGAAAAAAATAGACGTCCATGTTTTATTCGACAATTTGTGAGCTGGGCGTTTTTGTTTTTCAGCGATAATGGAAAATGAAAGCGCCCACCTCAAAAATGAATAAATCCAAGGCATTTGTTCGTGGGAGGGGCCAGGATTCTTAGTGCACTGTCCCCCCTCACATGCCAGGACACCAACCGGGCACCCTAGGGGGCACTTTTACAAAAAAAAAAAAAAAAAGGTAAAAGAGCTCCCAGGTGCATAGCACCCTTCCCTTGTGTGTTGAGCCCCCCAAATCCCCCTCAAAACCCACTGCCCACAAGTCTACACCATTACTATAGCCCTAAGGGGTGAAGGGGGGCACCTACATGTGGGTACAGTGGGTTTGGGGGGTTGGACGACTAATAAGCATTAAGCAGCACAATTGTAACAGGTAGGGGAGGGATGGGCCTGGGTCCACCTGCCTGAAGTCCACTGCACCCCCTAACAACTGCTCCAGGGACCTGCATACTGCTGCCAGGGAGGTGGGTATGACATTTGATGGTGAAAATAAAAAGTTGTGAAACATCATTTTTTTTGTGGTGGGAGGGGGTTTGTGACCACTGGGGGAGTCAGGGGAGGTCATCCCCGATTCCCTCCAGTGGTCATCTGGTCATTTAGGGCACTTTTTGGGGCCTTATTCGTGGAAAAACAGGGTCCAGGAAAAGTGCCCTAAATTCTCGCTAAAAACGCATATTTTTTTCCATTATCTGCATAGAACTGTTAAGGTACCTGTGGAATATACTGTATATACTCGACTATAAACAGAGATTTTTTGGCCCATAAATTGGGATCTTGGCTTACAGTGGAGTCGGCACGTCTGTCTTCCCCCCACCCCCACGTGCAGTGACTGGCATGTCTTTCTTTTTCTCCCAAAGTGACCGGCATATCTCTTATTGGCAAGCCTGGACGCTGAAAGTTGCAAAAGTAACTGCAAACAGGGCAGGTCGGGCCTTGAACATCTAGATGTGCATGCTCAAGGCTTGCCAGCTCCTGAGGAGGAGCCGGCAGGCCTCGAGCATGCACAGAACCTCTAGGCTTGCTGGTAAGAGAAATGTTGATCACTTTGGGGGGGAGGGGGGGTGAAAGATGTGCCAGTAACCATGGGAAAAGGGGAGGGAAGACTGAAGTATCAGTCACTGAAGGAGGGTCAGGGAAGAGGGAGAGAAATGCCTGTCACTGCGGGAGGAGGAGGGACAGGGAAGAGGGAGAGAAATGCTGGCCACTGCAGGAAGAAGAGGGACGGGGAAGAAGGAGAAAAATGTCGGTCACCATGGCAGCATATTTGAATATAAGCCCTCAGCTTATATTTGCGTTAACATTCCCCCCCCCCCTTTTTAGGGGAAAAATGTTAACTCAGCTTATACGCGGATGAGCTTATATTCGAGTATATATGGTAAGTCTGATGTAACATAACATAACATAACCAAAGCATCCATCTTTTCCTCTTACTTTTATTTACTTTCCTTACAATAGAGAGGGGAGGGAGGGAGAGAGAGGGAGGGGCCTGACACCAGAGAGAGAGAGAGGGAGGGGCCTGACACCAGAGAGAGAGAGAGAGAGGGAGGGAGGGAGGGAGGGGGGGCCTGACACCAGAGGGGGGGGGGGAGGTATCTGTCACACTCACACACTCTCTCTCTCACACACTCAGTGTCTTTCTCTCTCTCACACACTCTATGTCTCACACTGTATCACATTCACTATGTGTCACACAGTCACTCACACACACACTCTCTTGGTCTCATACACTCAGTCTCACAGAGAGTCTGTGTCTCACACACACACTCTCTCTCACACACACTGTATCTGTGTGAAACACACACTCTCTCTCTCACAGTCACTGTGTCTCACATACGCACTTCCACACACTCTCATTCTCACACACACACTATCTCTCTAACAGACACACTTGCACCCAGACTCACTCTCTCTCTGTCACAAACCCACACTCGCACATTCACTCTCTCTCTGTCACACAGTCACTATCACACACACTCTCTCAAACATACACACTCCGAGGAAAACCTTGCTAGTGCCCGTTTCATTTGTGTCAGAAACGGGCCTTTTTTACTAGTTTTTAATATTTTGTAAACTGACTTGGTCCGCATGATGGATTAGGTGGTATATCAAGTTTACATAATAAACAAACATTTAATGCTTCACTTATCTGAGGGCTTATACTCCCCTGGGGGCTTTACCTTGCCCGATTCTAGTTTAAAACCCTCTTTTGTAAGTTAGCAAATCTGCTGCTAAAGACACTTCTTCCTTTAGATGAACACCATCTCTGCTTAGCAGCCCTTGGAAAATCATCCCATGGCCTAGGAGGCCAAAACATTCTTGATGACACCATCCATGCAACTACATGTTCATCTCCAGGATGTGAGCTTCTCTGCCTTGGCCTTTACCCGCAAAAGGGAAGATTGATGAGAACATCACCTGTGCAGCTGTCTGCTTCACCCTCTCTCCCAGACCCATGAAGTCACTTTTGATACGTTTGGAAGTGTACCTAGCAGTATCATCTGCGCAAACATGGATGAAAAACATCAGATAGTAGTCATTAGGTTTTCATTAGGCTTGATGAGTCTTGGCAAGTTCTCCATAACATCTTGAATTTTAGCACCCTGCTTCTAGGTCTCCTGAGTTTAGCCTCTGGTTTTCCCCGGTGGGGTTTCCTTGGTTTCTGGAGCTTCAGCCCTAGTCTTGTCCTATGCCAGTTCTCCTTGTTACTGGAGCTCCAGCCCTAGTCTTGCTATTGGTTCTGACCCTTGCCTGTACCTATCTACTGCTCTGCTAGCCACCTGCCCAGAGACTCCTGCTTTGAACCTGACCACACCTGTCTCTGCCTATTGCCTGTACTCAGATCTTCTCTGCCAGCCACCTGTCTCGGACTATTGCCTGAACCCGGACATTCCCTGCCTGCTTGTCTCATGTTAGCCTAGGTATCTAGGAGCACTGCTGGATCCTGACTCCGGTTGTTCCTGTTGCTGGTTCCAGTTCTGGTTTTCCTGTAAGCCCTACCGGCTCCTCGAACCTGAGGGCTCAACCCTCTGGGAAAGGCAGCTAAGCGTAGGTGAAGCCTACTCCAGGGTGTTCCAGTCTGGTGCGTTCCAGTCCCGAGTGTTCTAGTGCAGGACTCCAGTCCGGGGTTCCAGTCCAGCCTTGTCTCTTCTCTGCTCCGAAGGTGATCTTGCCTGCCACTGCCGCTCCTCGGCCGTGGTCCAAGGACTCACGTACCCAGGGTTCCTGGGGAAGAAGCCTGACAGAATGCTAAGGTCCTCGAGAACACGACAGACAGACCTCAAAGACATACCAATCAGAAACTTAACCAGATCATCTCGAACACACCTAAACCTCCACTACCCAAACTGCAAAGGACTTAAATACAAAACAACCTATGCATCTAACTTCTCCTATATAAGCACACAACTATGGAACACATTGCCAAGTGTTGTGAAAACAACCTACGACCACCTAAACTTCAGGAAATCACTAAAAACCAACTTGTTCAAAAGGGCATACCCCACCGACCCAACATAAATACCTACTCTCGGCAACACAGCATAACCAAAGCTCATAATGGACACTACATAACCTTTCCTCATCCCGACCCCCATTGTACCTGTAACACATGTACCTTTCTATGACTACAACATCACCTTGTATTTGTTTTGTAAGAAATATAAAGTGGAACGAGTTGAAAAGTTCACAGCAGCAGGAAGTGCTGACAGTGATTAATGCAACCTCCCCCATGTTTTGAGAGAGAAAGAATGTGCTGAAGTATGGGCAAGGTGCCTGACTGTCTGTAAGAAAAGAAAAAAGAGCAATAATGGGAAACAGATGTAGCATATGTTCTGCTTTAAATTAAGGATTTATGGTATGGTATAGCTTGCATACAGCCTGCACGTAATGTAAAGAGAAGATTATTCATAAAACAGTATATAAGGAGGGTGGAACAAAGAAGTAGTAAGCATTCTGACTGCTTTGTCTGAACATGCTTCCTGAATACCTCATTAAAGGTATCCAGTACAATTGTAAATAAACTTTTTATATGGAATATGAAATTCGTCTAGCCTTTTCTTCAAAGTGGCGAGCCAGCCAGGAGAGAAGATTTATGCCGCACACGGAAAAGAGAAGGCGAGACGAATGACAAATTAAGTGTTTGTTGTTAACGAAGTTTTTTACAGGATTGGATTTTGAGAGCAAGCGTTGTTTAAGCCTGATTTCTGTGCACCACGGAGGTAGGAGTGATCAACCTACTGAAGTGGACATACGGGTGACGACTCCTGAGCTTGCTAAAGAGAAATAAGAAGACGCGTGAGTAAGCTTACATTGTGGACTTATTAGTGGTATATTTGTTTAGTTTTGTAGTTTTCTTTTTTGTATATTTTCTTTGTTTAAGTGCATTAGTATATTTTTGTAGGTTGTGGCTCTATAGGAGAAATTGTAATAGTCAGAATAAAATGGAAGGGAAAGGGGCAGATAAGAAAGAAAAGCCTCCTGTATATGCTTTGTATTTAGATTTAGATAGTTCAAAAAAATGCACCCCTTTGCAGCATGTCATAGAATTATTCCCGTTAGAAAAAAAACAGATTGAAAAAATACATGAGAAATGGGTCAAATATGATGCAAACTGGTCTCAGTATGGATCGTTTGATCGTCCAAAATTATTATCTCTCCTGACATACATACAAGAAAATAAGAAAAAGAAGAAAAGCTTAGAGAAGCATCTTACTATTTGGAATTTATTTTCAGTTGCGTCTGATTTATTCCATGCAGATGTAGAAAAAATACAGCAAGAACAGGAAAATTATAAAAAACGGCCACCTCCTTATGAGTCAGGTGGAATTACACGAGAAACCCTTTGCCCAATAAGGGACAAAGGATTGAAAGGAGAGCAGAAGCGCCCTAAACCGTGTGAGGGATTTTCTGCTTTAGACGACCCCTCCAGTGATGAAGATGGTTCAAAGGGAGGGGATAATGAGGACAGTGATGTGGGGACTAGGGAACAAAAAAAGGAGGAAAAACGGGTGAGACAGAAAGAAAAAGGAAAATCTAGTGCAGAATCAGGCACTTACCCTGATTTGAAAACCCTAATTACATCAGAACAATATGACCTGGCAACTCAATTTGAAATTGAGGGACGGCTTCGGCTATGTACTGAGCCACCCCCTGAACCTTCCCTTAAAAGGGATCCTCAGACACCCACATCTAAAATCAGGGAAACACCACCCAAATTGACACCCAGACCGTCAAAGGCAATTTTTAGGGAAACCCATGTAGCTGCAGAACTTGTGAGATTGGATAAAACTAAATATGGGGAAGAATGATGGGGAGTTACTAAGAACCTGTTGGAAGTTAAAAACCTCCTTTTCCCCTGTGATAAGGGAGGACCTACCTCACATGAGGACGTACAGAATTTGACAAAAGTAATAAATAAATATTGCCCCAAGGCGGGAAGCCTGGACTTTATTAAAGCAGGGCTGGAGTACTGGGACAATTGGTTTTACAAAATAAAACAGGCTGAAGAAGAGGTGGAAGAGGAATATAAACAGGAGATTTGCGGCGCTTTAGATAGTAGTGCTTTACACATGCCAGTTATGACGCGCTTAGACGCAGCTGGCAATCGAGTACGCCATTACAAACCATACACCCCCGTAGATGTTACAACTTTAGTTGCAAAAATTCCCAGTATAGTGAAAGGAGCTCGTATGTGGTTAGATGGGATAGAACAGGCAACTGCAGGGACTCAATTGACTATTGGAGATTTTAAAGCCCTGTGTGCAGCGTCAGGTATTAGTATATCTCAACTGGCAGTGCAGTGTGGATATCAGCGCCTGCCATCACATACTGTGGATGGGGATGTATACGCAGGGAATAGTAAGGCTGCTCTTTCTGCAGCTCTGCATGTGATGTATCCAACCCTGATTGATTTTTCAGCCATAACAGCAAATAAATGGGACCCTAAAACTGATTTTTCGGCACATTTGACAAAATGTATAAATTTGTATAAGGCTCAAACAGGGCAAGATGCAGATGTGGACCATAATGTAGCAGTATTTTTACACCTATTCATGTCCACACTGCCTGATAATATGCGTAAGAATTTAGACGCTGTCATTGCCCTGTCCTCAAAGCCATGGCCAGAAATAAGAGAGACATTGATGCATTTTAGTAATGTGCATCGTAAACTGATAGAGACCCCACAGAAAGAACAGGCCAAATTAACTTCTAAGTTAATGACTATGCAGTTAAAAGATTTGGAAAATAAGGCACAGGACAGAAACAAAAAACCGGAAACAATTGTACCTCCACAGGTCATTTACTATGTACAACTGGGATATAGCCGGCCATACCAACCAAGGGGACGAGGCATGGTTAGAGGAAGGGGTAGAGGTCGAGGGATGCAAGGATCAGGACCATCACCTAATAGAAGGACGCATGTACAATGTTGTGGCTGTAATCAATTTGGTCACTATGCTTCAGAATGTTATCAGAATGCAGGAATGCCCCAAGTACAAATGCAGACGCAGCAAGGATTAATGCCACAAGTAGTAGGGATACCTGCGAGTGCACCGCAGACTGCAATACAGCAGCCGGCGACGCAATCACAGGGACCAGGAGCGGCAGTACAGAGACTGGGCACTGTAAATGCCTTTCCAACTTGGCAGAATATTCCAGACCAATGCTATTGACTGGAAGCAGACCCGTGTCAGGAAGAGGGAATGATTTTCAGGTTAGACACAAGGGAGCCCTTTATTACATTTACAATTGGAAAATATGGAACTCCTGTGAGATTTTTGATAGATACAGGGGCGAGTACCTCTGTGTTATGTACAAAACCACAGGGAGTTAAGCTTTCAAATCAGTATAGAACAACAGTGGGATTTACGGGGATAGAACAAAGAAAAAGGCTAACGGAACCGACTCTGGTGCGCTTGGAATGCCAACCGCACGGTTCAAGGGAGGCTGTGGTACCCTTCTTAGTGGCACCTGATTGCCCAGTAAATTTGTGTGGTAGAGACTTGTTGTCTCAATTAGGACTGTGTTTAGATTTTGGAAATAAAGAAATACCAAGTTTGCTCACTATGGTCCAACAGTTGAATAATGAAAATAAAGTAAGGGTTATGGAAGAATTACCACAACATATTTGGAGTACAAGTGAGTCACCATATGGACTAGCCGTAAATGCAAAACCCCATAAGATAGAATTAATAGAAGGGGCACAGGGGCCGAAGCAAGACCCTTACCCCATACGACCTAAATTAGTATCCAAAACCCTGGAACACATTGGTAAATTATTGAAATGTGGTATTATTGAACCTTCAGTATCCCCGTACAATACCCCATTGTTTCCGGTCCCGAAAGGGGAAAACAATGTAAGGATAGTACATGATTTAAGAGAGCTAAATGAGGTTACAAGAAATCAATTTCCGATTTGTGCGAATCCTGCTACACTTTTGCATACCCAGAATATATATGCGTACAATACTGTCATTGACTTGTCTAATGCATTCTTTTCAATACCTCTTCATCCAGAGTCTAGGGATTTGACGTCATTTATAGTACAGAATGAGGCATATCGGTGGACTAGGATGCCGCAAGGCTTTACTGATAGTCCATCGGTATTCTCAAAACAACTAATGATGGATTTAAAGGATTTCAGGAGTCACTTGCCTGACACGGTGTCATTGTTTGTCTATGTAGATGATATTCTATTGTCTGCTGAGACTGAAGCAGAATGCCTAGAATGGACTAGAAAATTATTTTTCTTATTAGGAGAGTTAGGATATAAATGTAACAAGGAGAAATGTGTTGTAGCTCAGTCTACTGTCACCTTTTTAGGACAAAATGTGTCAGCAGAACATAAGGTCATTATACCGGAAGTTATATCTATTTTAAATGAGACTCCGGTACCGCAAACAGTTACCCAGTTACGTGCTGTTTTGGGAATGTTAAATTATTGCAGACAATGGATACCAAATTATACACAAAAAGTAATGAGACTTTATAAACATTTGAAACTGCCCGCAGCCACACCAAAGAATACACTAATTGTGTTGGAAGAGCAGGATAAGATGGTACTGGCTAAGATTGTGAGGGATCTGTTATCCCCAGGACCCTTAGCAGTAATAGATATACAATCACCTGTGCATTTGTGGGTAAAAGACATGGGAAACAGTTGGGCAGCTATGATTAATCAAAATAATGAAGTAAATACACCAGTAGCTTTTTTATCAGGCTCTTTTAATCATGTGGAAAAGGGAATGAAAGAAATACCAAAGTTATTGACAGCTATTGTGGCAGCAGTAGGCAAATGGAGAGCACAAATGCCTTTTGTGCCTATTGTAATACATACCAACCACACGATTAAAACGCTGTTGAGCCCTAGCCAGACGGCATTGACAGCCACTAGATTTGGAAAATATCAAGCAGTACTTTTAGGACAAGATATAAGAATAATACCATTAACTAAAGAACAGAGAAATAAGATAGATCTGCTTTTTCCTGTCGATCAAGAGGGTGAGATCGATACTATAGAAATCCCTACATTTCACTGTCTTACTTTTGAACCCTTATCTGATGGGTTGATATGGTTTACAGATGGAGCTTGTGAAAGGACTGTTGCAGGCTTTGCCTGCGTGCAGGTGGATGAGAATCTAAGAAAGATAATGCAAGTACAATATAAAACCCCTCCTGACCATACTGCACAGCATGCTGAACTTTTGGCCGTTATTACGGCCTTACAACACACTGATATGACTCAAAATGTCACTATATATACTGATAGTGGTTACGTTGCAAGTTCACTACAGTATCATATATTAAAATGGCAGCGTAGGGGGATGATAACCAGTGCAGGTAAAAATCTACAACATTACACATATTGGAAATTGCTGTTTGAAATTTTGGCAAGAAGGGAACGTGAAGGTAGAAAAACTGCAGTTGTGTGGACCCCGGCCCACACTGAAAGGCCAACCTTTGAGGCACAAGGTAATGCAATGGCTGATGCAGCAGCAACGGAGGTGGTTAAGCAAAGTGAAAAGATTTTGTATAATACTAGACAGACACAGGAAGGGCCACTTACGAATGTAGATAAGATTGAAATGTGGCAGCCAGAGGGACAGGAAAGTGAAAAATGGTTGAAGAGAGGATGTATGAAATTGGGAAGTGAATGGTTTAATGCAGAAGAAGGATTACCTTGTATGCCAATGAGTCAGGTGATTAAGGTATTAACTGAGTGGCATGCAACCATGCATTGGAATAAGGAAACAATGAAACAACAATTTGAGCAAAGATTTTGGACTTTAAAAATTGATAACCTGATTCAACAGGTTGTGCAGAATTGCATGGTATGTAATATTAACATACCTAAAAGAGGTCCTAAAATATCGCCTGGGACACTTCCAATACCAGAAGGCCCAGCATAAGAATGGTATATTGATTTTACTGATATGATTGTTCCAGTGCAGGGAAAAAGATATTTGTTAGTTTGGGTGGATGCTTTCTCAAGGTGGATAGAAGCATTTCCATGTAAAAGGGAGACAGCACATGAGGTGATACAATGCCTGGTAACTCACATTATGCCAAGACATGGGTGTCCGTCTAGAATAATTTCTGATAACGGGACACATTTCAATAACAGTGTTTTGAAAGAAATGGAAACGATTATGGGTTTAACACACAGAAAAGTATCAGTGTATCGCCCCACCTCCAATGGTTTGGTGGAGCGCTACAATGGCATTTTAAAAACAAAATTGAGAGTCTTACTAAAATCTCTCAATAAAGAAATGGTGGGAAAATTATATACATGGCTTGATGTATTGCCATTAGCATTAATGACAATAAGGGCCCAACCTAATGGGCGTACTAAATTGTCCCCATTCCAAATTCAGACAGGACGTCATTTCTTCCCGATGCAGACAGCAAGTACTGATAATACAACTCAGTACTGGCAAAAGCTACAACCAATGTTGAACCTGACGAGTGATATGATCCGAACAAATGTAGCATCACAGGCAGGGACTACTAATGATGTTTGTGCTTTTAAAGTAGGTGATCTAGTACTACGAAAGAACTTTACACATAAAACATGGAAGGATCCTGTGTATGTAGGACCTTTTGCTATCACGGCCCTTACTCAGACCGCTGCCCGTCTGGAAGGTCATACTTCTTGGATACATTTATCAGATATTCGACGAATCAATAATACTGAAGTGGACAAGGAATAGATAGACAACATGTCCCTGAACATATTGATATTGCGTTGTTGTTGCTGTTTAGTTTTCCAATAGGATGGACAATGAATACGTATGAGAACAGGCTTGTAACGGCAGCAAAAATGTTGAATTTAATTGACTGTATTATATGCGCACACAGACTGACATCATCCTTGTCCTTGCCAGCTATGATGTTTGGGACTACAATGATAAACCTCAACATCATGTCTGTTATCCCAATAATACCTGTGTAAGGGATGATGGAAACTTCATTGGACAAATGAGACTATTTATAAGCAAGCCTTGCTTATGGACAAGTACCCACAGACATCATTTTGGTGTCTGATTAATAGTATGACAACTGGAAACATTCCCCCGATAAAGTGCAATTACACGCACAATGTTGTAACAGGTAATTGGTCTATAGAAGGAAGTACAGTGATTGTAAATGTCACAGCCACCAGAGAAAAATGTGGCAATAAAACAAGCTGCAATAAGACTTTAACTCAATGGTATGTAACAACTGATTCAATGAATGTTAATAACCTTGGAATATGCTTTTAATTTGTGTAATTTTTAATGCCATATCAGCTAATGAAAAGTAAGAATGAATGACAGTGTATTCCCCTTTGATGAAGCTCACTGTCTTATAAATTATATACCTCAAGAGATATAAATTTTGTACCCTAGTACAATTGAATCTGTTTAATGCTGTGTAACATGTATTAGCATGTTTGCAAAGATGTGCCAGGATGCTTTTAAAATGACAATGGTAATTGAAATCAAGAATGAACAAAACTTTAATATGTCAGAAGAAAATATTGAAAGAAGTATGATAAAGATGATGGAAAGACAGAGCTTGCAGGCATAGCATACCATAAATAATGAGGGGGTGGATTAGAAGAGGTGTGTATATGAATGTCCTATTTTCTAATCTCGCAGACAAAAGGAAGCCAGTACCAGACCCAAAAGAATACTTGCACGCACATAAGAAAGTGTGTACTGGACAAGGCGAACGCCTTTATGGTACTATAAGCCACATTGAGCCTGCAAATAGGTGGAAAAATGTGGGATACAAATGTAACTACTACTACTACTTATCTACTACTTATAATTTCTAAAGCGCTACTAGATGTATGCAGTGCTGTACACTTGAACATGAAGAGACAGTCCCTGCTCGACAGAGCTTACAATCTAATTAGGACAGACAAACAGGACAAACAAGAGATAAGGGAATATTAAAGTGAGGATGATAAAATAAGGGTTCTGAACAAGTGAATAAGGGTTAGGAGTTAAAAGCTGCATCAAAAAGGTGGACTTTTAGCTTAGATTTGAAGATGGCCAGAGATGGAGCTTGACGTACCGGCTCAGGAAGTCTATTCCAGGCATATGGTGCAGCAAGATAAAAGGAACAGAGTCTGGAGTTAGCAGTGGAGGAGAAGGGTGCAGATAAGAGAGATTTACCCAGTGAATGGAGTTCCCAGAGAGGAATGTAGGGAGAGATGAGAGTGGAGAGATACGGAGGAGCTGCAGACTGAATGCACTTATAGGTCAATAAGAGGAGTTTGAACTGTATTGTCACTTCGGTGGCCGTGACCACCCTCAGACTTGCCTCATTTCTGGGGGCCAGCGGCTGTGCTGGCTTCTCTCTGTGTTTGTGTTAGTCTTGTCTCTGTCCTGGTGTGCTGGCTGCTTCCAGCATAAACCTGATTGCTTCACTAGACCTCACCTGTGTGGGCTATGCCTCTCTAGGGAGCCAGCATCTAAGATGGCTGCCACCGGCTCTATGCCAGCTTCCAAGATGGCTCCTGCTTGTCTTTCCTGTGGGCTCACTTCCTATGTGTGTCAAGCCTCTCTTTGGGGTCAAGGTACTTCCTGCTTCTGTCCTGCTGCTGGTGACCTCATCTGTGAGAGCCTTCATAAGGAAGTGCTGTGCTGGCATTCTGGTCCTTTGCATTGATGGTGTTATGCTCTTAGGCCAGGTCAGGTTAGTAAGTGTCTGCTGCACTACTGCTTAGCCTTTCTCTGGGTTCCAGCCCAGCTTCACTCTGTGTCTGTTGTCTTCCTGTGGGGGGTTCCTCCCTGCCACTGTGTGTCTGTGGACTGCGGGTCCTTCCTGGCTTACCCTGTGTTTGGGGTGAAGCCTCTGTTCCTCGCTTACCCTGTGTTTGGGGTGAAGCCTCTGTTTCGGCTTACCCTGTGTTTGGGGTGAAGCCGCTGTCCGTGTTTTCTCTGTTTGCTCTGCTGCCTGCCCAAGACCCTTGGCCTGTTATTCCTGGTGTGCTCTCTTTACCCTAAGTCCTGCCTTGCCTAGCCTGTGTGCCTACCCTGCTTGTATATCCTGAGTGTATATCCTGAATCCTGTATCTGTCTAGCTAGTGTGTATTTCCTGGGTGGTTATTTCTGTATCCTGTCTCCACCTAGCTAGAGGGTTTACCCTGTGGGTATTTCCGGATCCCCGTTCTGCCTAGTGTGTATGCTGCCCTAGTCCTTGCTCCTGCTAGGCTTCTGTACACCTTGTGTTCCTTGGTCTGTCTTCTGGGTCTTGCTAGTGGCTGTGCTGCAGCACACTGTCTGTGTTTAGTTCCTAGTCTGGTCTCCCTCGTGTTTTCCCAGACCCAGGGTGGGTCCTCTGGATCTTCAGTTCCTGCCTTATCCTGCAAGTCCTGCCGGCCACCTGCACTTCGGAGCTCAACTCCGGAGGAACGGTGGCTAAGTGCAGGTGAAGCTGTTCCTGTTTCGTCTGTTCTAGTTGCCTGCCTTGTACTACTCCAGTCCAGAGTTCCAGTACTGCTCTTCTGTGTTTCCAGTCCCAAGGTGGTCTTGCCTGCCGCTCCTCGGCAGTGGCCCAAGGGCTCATGAACTCCAGTCCTGCCTCGAGGACCTGACAGAATGCCAAGGCCCTCGAGAACGCGACATGTATGCGGAAACGGATAGGAAGCCAGTGAAGTGACTTGAGGAGAGGGCTAATATGAGCATAACGACTCTGGCGGAATATTAGTTGTGGAGCAGAAATTTGAACAGATTGAAGAGGAGAGAGATGGTTAAGTGGTAGAACTGTGAGAAACAAGTTGCAATAGTCTAAGCGAGAGGTGATGAGAGTGTGGATGAGGGTTCTGGTAGTGTGCTCAGAAAGGAAAGGGCAAATTTTGCTGATACTATAGAGAAAGAAACGACAGGTTTTAGCAGTCTGCTGAATATGTGCAGAGAAGGAGAGGGAGCAGTCGAAGATGACCCCAAGGTTACAAGCTGATGAGACAGGAAGGATGAGATTGTTATCCACAGAAATAGAGAATGGGGGGGGGGGGGGGGGGGGGGAGGAGAGGTTGGTTTAGGGGGAAAGATGAGAAGCCGTCTTGGTCATGTTTAGTTTCAGTTGGCGCTGAGACATCCAGGCAGCAATATCAGACAGGCAGGCTGATACTTTGGCCTGGATTTCGGCTGAGATTTCTGGTGTGGAGAGGTAGATCTGGGAGTCATCAGCATAAAGATGATACTGAAAACCATGGGATGAGATCAGAGTACCAAGGGAAGAAGTATAGATGGAGAAAAGAAGAGGCCCCAGGCCGGATCCCTGAGGTACACCAACTGACAGTGGGATAGAAGTAGAGGAGGATCCACTAGAGTATACACTAAAGGTACGCTGGGAGAGATAAGAAGAAAACCAGGAAAGAACAGAGCCCTGAAATCCAGGTGAGGACAGCGTATCAATGAGTAGGCTATGATCAACAGTGTCAAAAGCAGCAGATAGATTGACAAGGATGAGGATAGAATAGAGACCTTTGGATCTGGCCAGGAACAGATCATTGGAGACTTTAGCAAGTGCTGTTTCAGTTGATTGAAGGGGGCAAAAGCCAGACTGAAGTGGATCAAGAATAGCTTGAGATGAAAGAAAGTCAAGGTAACAGTATCTTGGATAGGAAACAAATAAATAAATAAATGTAAGCAATTTCTACTGATGAGACCCCGTGTTTTGGCCATTGGGGTCACTTTTCTTCTCAAATACTTGTAAATGTTTAATTAGATATAATAAGGAATCTTTTATTTTCTTTGAACTTCTCAACTTGTGATGTTTCTGAGTAATAAGACTGTAGCTCAAGGATAGGTTGTGGAGTTGGCATCTCCTAAGGAGCAACAGCCTTGAATCATCCGGCCCATTCTCTGTTAAATCAGTAGTGATGTCTGCTCTTTCGGGAATATTTCTTTCTTTATCATGGGCCTCTTTTACTAAACTGCGTTAGCGATTCCTGGTGTGGTAAATGAGAGGAAGCCTATAGGAAGTGAATGGGCTTCCTCTCACTTGCCCTGCGGGAATCACTAGAGTGGTTTAGTAAAAGAAGCCCTATTTTTTTTTTTTTTTTTACTTTGATTATTTGATCTCATCTCTCCCTTATTGTTGAGGACTTGAGTAATGAGTGGTAATGATACTTTTCTTGCTTATTAAGGTGCAGTAATGCCGACAAAGCCTATTTACTTTGAATGGGATCCGTCGGCATTGCCACGTGGGAACTGCTAGTGCACCTTGATAACAGGTCCTTAATTTCTTTTATAAGATCATCTATTTTCTTTGGCAAAACAAGATTTTACTTCAAAGATTGAGGCCTTAGAGAGAGAGACAAAGCAAACAGAAGATTTTAAAATGGCAGTGGTAAAAGACAATACGGAAATTAGAAGAAAACTGGAGCAGGTAGAGAATTTCAATAGGAGACTGAATCTTCGAATGCTGAACTTTCCTAAAATATTGGGAGAATCTCCAAAAGATTTGTTCCAGAGATATCTAAAAGAAAATCTAAATTTTCCCCAAGAAGTATTTCCTCCTCTGGAAAAAATTTACTATATACCAAGTACGATGAAAAAAGTTGGGACAGGAAATTCTATTGATTTACAAAATGTCACAGCCATTTTGGAGCAAACAATTGAGGAATCACCAGAAAGGGGGACATTGATAATTTCCTTTGTATTTCAACAGGATTTAAATGCGGTTATGCGTCTTTACTTTAAATCCACTAATCGAGAATTTGCAGGCCAAAAGATTTGGCTTTACCCGGACGTGACTAAATCCACACAAGAAAAACGTAAAAGTTTCTATCTATGAGGTCAAAGGTATTGGAATTGGGAGGCTCTTTCCTCCTGGCTTATCCATGTAAATGTGTCATCAGGTTGAATCAAGTTAAATATATATATTATATGCCTGAACAGCTTCAGTCTTTTCTAGACACTAAACAACGATAGAGTTAGAATTAAAATGGGACTGACGGAACCAAAATTTTCATTTATAATGTTATGATTTTGTATAACTTCACTATTTCCTGCCCCCCCATTATTGAGGTCTAAGGAAGCCAATATTTGATTTTATTTAGATAATTTGATGTATTATTATTTTTTCTTTTGTGTATGCAATGGCTGTATTATACTTTTGCAGTATGATAAGTTCTGTAAAGTATGTATAAAATTAATAAAAATTATGAATCATAAGATCATCTATTTTCTATATGACCACTTACTTTTCATTTTTCAAGATATTTCTTGAAAGCGTATTGTGAAAATTCAATAAAGATTAAGGGCCCTGTTTACAAAATTAGCAAGCGCTAACTGTGTAGGCGCCCACAATATTCCTATGGGTGCCTACAGTTAGCGCATGCTGATTTGTGCATGCGCTAGAAATGCTAGCGCACCTTAGTAAACAGGGCCCTAAAATAAAAAAAAAACTTTTTTGGCATACAAATTCTCTTTGACATTATTCATTCTATATTGATTTATTCTCACTATTTTGTTTCACATATTATGGTTTAATTTTTTAACATTCATGGCTTATTAAGTCATCCACTATCGATTATATTGAGTCTCCACTCTCTTCACACATTTAATTATGTATAACTTATCATTTAATATTAATCTCATTCCATATATCACCCGAGGTTTATGTTAAAAAAATTTATTTTTTTGCTTTCACTATTTACCAACACAATCTTTTGCTGGCAGTATTTTTCTATATATAAAACAGCTTGCAGTATTATCGCAAAATGCATCATTAGATTTACATAGTAATAAGCTACGTTGCATGCATTTGCATGCTTTGCATCTTATTACTATCCTGCTTATTTTCGAAGGAGAAGGACACCCATCTTCCGACACAAATCGGGAGATGGCTGGCCTTCTCCTAAAGCCGGCCAAATCGGTATAATTGAAAGCCGATTTTGGCCGGCTTCAATTGCTTTCCATCGCAGGGCCAGCCAAAGTTCAAGGGGGCGTGTCAGCAGTGTACCGAAGGCGGGATGGGGGCGTGGTTGAGATGGCCGGCCTTGGCCGATAATGGAAAAAAGAAGGCCAGCCCTGACGAGCATTTGGCCAGCTTTACTTGGTCCCTTTTTCTTCACAACCAAGCCTCAAAAAGGTGCCCAAACTGACTAGATAACCACTGGAGGGAATCGGGGATGACCTCCCCTTACTCCCCCAGTGGTCACCAACCCCCTCCCACCCAAAAAAAAACAAACAAACCATTTTTATGCCAGCCTCAAATGTCATACCCAGCTCCATGACAGCAGTATGCAGGTCCCTGAAGCAGTTTTAGTGGGTACTATAGTGCACTTGAGGCAGGCGGACCCAGGCCCATCCCCCCACCTGTTACACTTGTGGTGGTAAATGGGAGCCCTCCAAAACCCACTGTACCCACATCTAGGTGCCCCCCCCTTCATCCCTAAGGGCTATGGTAGTGTTGTACAGTTGTGGGAAGTGGGTTTTGGGGGGGTCAGCACACAAGGTAAGGGAGCTATGCACCTGGGATTATTTTGTGAAGTTCACTGCAGTGCCCCCTAGGGTGCCCGGTTGTTGTTCTGGCATGTGAGGGGGACCAGTGCACTACAAATGCTGGCTCCTCCCACGACCAAAGGGCTTGGATTTGGGCGGGTTTGAGATGGCCGCCATTAGTTTCCATTATTGGCCAAAACCAATGGCGGCCATCTCTAAAGCCGGCCATCTCTAAGGGCGGCCCAAATGTTGAGATTTGGCCATCCATGACCGTATTATTGAAACAAAAAGATGGCCGGCCATCTTGTTTCGATAATACAATCGGGTAGGCCACTTGACGGGGCTGTCATTAGAGATGGCCGCCCTTATAGATGGCCAGCCCCGTTCGATTATGCCCCTCCACGTTATGTTACTATGAGATAAGAGGCAAAGAAATCCACTGAGACGGTGCTCCAATCTTGGAAGGTCTTGCGGACTACTACCATATTGAGAGACCATTTGTGAGGTTGCAAAACACTGCTCAGTCTGTCCGCCAGGCAGTTGTCCTTTCCTGGGAAGTATGTGGTTCAGAGGTCCAGCCCGTGAAGGAGAGCCCACTGCCACATTCTCACTGCTTCCTGACACAAGGGGTAGGATCCAATTTCCCCCCTGCTTTAAATAAAACATTGCAACCTGGTTGTCCATTTGGATAAGGACAATTTGGCTTTACAGCATCTCTGAAAGTCTTTAGAGCATTCTAAATAGCCTTGAGTTTGAGGAGATTGATATGGAGATCTGTTGACTGAGCAAGCCAAGTCCTCTAGGTGTGAAGCCCATCTACATGAGCTCTCCATCCTAGGGAGATGGATGTATCCATTGTTAGCACATTCTGAGGAGGTGGAATTTGGAATGGTAGTCCCACAGTAAAATTTGTCCAAATTGTCCATCAGAGAAGGGCCTGAGTCAATTCTGGAGGAATCTGGATGACACCACCTAGGTTCCCAACCGCCTGAGAACACTGGGAAGCTTGGGTCCACTGGGCTCTTCTCAACTGGAGACATGCCATGAGCTGTGACCTGCTTGCTGCTTCGGACTTGCGAGACGAGTGCTGATAGTCTCTGCTGTCACTTGTGGAAGAAAAGACTGAGCCTGGAAGGTATTTAGCAGGGCTCCTATGTATTCCAATTGCTGTACAGGAAGAAGGTGGGACTTGGGGTAGTTTATGATGAATCCTAGTAACTCCAACACCCGCATAGTTAGGCACATTGACTCTGATGCCCCATCCTATGATATGCTCTTGACCAGTCAATAGTCCAGATAGGAAAACATGTACACTCCCAGCCTGCGTAGATACACTGCTATTACCGCTAGACACTTAGTGAAGACCCTGAGAGTTGATGCGAGGCCCAATGTCCGTACACAATACTGATAATGGCATTTCTCTGTGACTGGGAAGTATTGAAATGTGGGTACAGGCATCCATTGACAGGGAGATGCAAAACTTACCGGGCCAGCAATGACCCTTTGTTTTTACTGGTTTCAGCCGGTTCAGCAAACTCGGTATTCAGCCGGCAATGTACAAAGGAGCTCTGGGTGCTTTTTACTGTTTGCGGTGGCAGCTAATGAAAATTGCATGCTAAACAATGCTAATGAGCTGATCAGTATTCAAAAAAGGCCCACCTACCTTTAGTGGGGGAAATTTTACTTGAGGTCTGGAGCAGCCATAGCAGGCAGTTCTTTATGTAGGTGGTGGTATAACACGTCTTGGGAGCTGGGATCCTCTTGGCTGTCCTGGGCCATATTTTGGGGCAGGACCGGCCAAGCTTCCATGTTCTCCTGACAGTAAACAGCAGCAGCTTGGGGCTGTGTGCAATGCGAGCACGACATCCTCAGGTAACTTTGTACTGGAAAAATGCTTAAAAATTAAAAGTCACCCCTTTCCCTCTGGCGCCAGCTGTGGCAGCTTTGCATCAAAAAAGTATGAAAAAAATGCTACGCTACCCATGGCTTTACATGCAGCTTCTATGCACACACTGTTCTGATCAGTGGTCATCTAGACATTTGGGGCACCTCTTGTGTAGAGTAGAGGAGTAGCCTAGTGGTTAATGCAGACTTTGATCCTGGGGAAGTGGGTTCAATTCCCACTGCAGCTATTCATAATAAAAACAGGTCTAGCTCAAAACATCTAAGTTTTAGTCTTGGATGTCTTTGTTTTGTTCCAGTATTGCTGAAACACGTCTTAGGAATGCCCAAGTCCCGCCTTGAACTCGCCCCTGGCACACCCCCTTGAGATTTGGACGTCCTTCTGAAGGACTTCAGAGAAAGGCGTCCAAAAAAAGGGTTTGATAATACTGATTTGGGTGTTTCTGTGAGATAAACATCCAAATGCTGATTTATGTCACTTTTTGAACGTCTATCTCTTTTGAAAATGAGCCTGATAGTGAACTAGTCACAAATGGGAGCATGTTTTATTTTGAGCACATAACAAAAATTGTGAGTATTTTTGATATATGATTTTTTAAATATATATTATTTGATATATTTAAAACCCAGGCATTTGTATAATATAATATATAGTTATCAGCCGATGATACTGGGGTTGAAGTTAGTAGGCTTATTATATTAGGTTCTCCCTGTACCTTGGTAATTGGGTTTACAGTGAGTCAGTAAGAATAAAAGAATTCATTAGCAGGCCCTTTTTTGTATTTTGTGGTAAATATTATGCACTTAAAAATCTCATGTAATTGGGTTTACATTTAATGGAAAATATTTTAAAAGTCTAGTCATATTCAGGGCTCTGTGGGACCATAGTTTGTAAAGAAGACCTTAAGCAACTACCTTGTTGACTAACTCTATTCCAGTGATTCTGAAAGAAACCAGTGTTTTCCCTTTATAGTAAAGTTTTTAGTTTTTTTCCTGAACATATCCATTTCGCCTGGAATTGTTTGAAAATTTTGTAGGTGTTTTATTTACTCTAATAATCAGCAACATTATACTATTCAAAATAAATGATTTTAATTTCCAGATATAAAACCTACCTTGGATTTCTTCTACACCTTCTTCTCATTTTCTTACAAAATGGTTTTATAGAAATGAAAGGCAAAAATAGGTGTTAGAATTGTGGACATTTAATACAATACAGTAAATGTGAATCAATTTGTTTTGCAACATGTAGTGTTCACATTATTATAGAAATAGACGTAAATGTGTCTCTCAGCAGAAAGCAGTGGTTTTCTTTTAAACTAGCAACAGTGAGGTTTAAATTTTTTTCCATAACCTTCTAGTTGTACCATAGTAATAAATTGCTTGTAAATTCTAACTTCTGCAACAGTCATTGTTGATGTACTCAAATGATTCCCAGAAAAAATACTTCATTGCTGATGCCTTCCAATTAATCTCATTTCAAGTACACTGTGCTCTGGATTACAACTGTAATTTAATTTTATCTGACACTTCTTTTAATTAACCAAAATGTAGAAGCAGGAGTGGACAAAAAATCTTTGTCCATGTTTTTCATTGTATCATAGATTGCTAATCTTTCCTCTTGATGATGCCAGTCCATATTTCTTCAGGGTTTCGTTTTCTCCAGTTTTCCAGCCATGTTTTTACCAAACTATCCTCCCCCCACCCCAACCATTTTACAAAGTCACATGGCAATGTCTACACAGTCCATTCACTTTGAATGGGTGGTGTCAGTATTACTGCACTAGCAGCCACTAGCATGGCTTTGTAAAAGTGTGTGTGTGTGTGTGTGGGTATAATACATAAGGCTCTAAAATGTACTTTTGAATGAAATTAAACATACTTGAACTGTTTATCCCACCAATAATATTGGACAGCTGAGGTGTATCTTTCCAGTAGAATAACATTTTCTTATACGAAAGCCACCTATACAGATATAACCAAGTTACTTACCTATAGCAATGGACAGTAGAATACAAGTTTTCATTGTTGGATGACATCACCCAATAGAGCCTGCTTGGAGACGCTTCCTCAGCTTAGATTACTCTAGAAGCTTTAAGGAAGCAGCACTATTCATTCGTGCATTTCTGTGTTTGATACTGTCATGTAAGACATCCCTCAATCTCTAATAATGCTTGGCGTGGAAGACAATTGTTAGGACTTGATTCCTGCTTTCCACAGAGAATACAACTATAGGTAAGTAATTTAGTTTTCTCTAAAGACAGGCAGGATAGTGAGTCCTTACAGATGGGACTCCCTAGATAAAGGTCACCTTCAACAGAAAAAGGGAAAACACAAAAGAAACGCACTACAACAATCATACATCATTAAAAAAATGTGGTGGTAATAGGTCTTTTCAGGCCTGATATTCAGCATAAAGCAGTCAGTGGCTTTTAAACTGCTGATAACTGAGGGCTGAATTATGCCTTGAAATTCAAAGCAGGGCCATGTCTGGACTCCGACACTGTCTGGGTATGCACAATCACTGGAAGTTAACTGAACATTGGTCGATATTCAGTCTGGTGCCTGGTTAGTTCGGCAGATAGACTGCTTTTTAAGGATAGGGGATGGGATTTGATATACTGCCTTCTGTGGTTACAAAGTGGTTTACATATTATACACAAGTACTAATTTTGTATCTTATTTTAGCAGTCCTTATTTGTTCAATTAGGGCCCCTTTTACCAAGCTGTGGTAAAAAGGGCCCTGTGGGAGCATCGGCATATGGATTCACTGTGCGCCAAGGCCACTTTTTACTGCAGCGGGTAAAAACAGAAATGGCCCTGTGGTAAGTGAAATACTTGGCATGTGGACATTTCCCAGGGGAAGCCCTTACCACCACACATTTAGGAGGCAGTAAGGGCTCCTGCGCTCACCTGGTGGTAACCGGTCAGCGTGCAAGGGTGCCCGATTACCGCTGGGTAAGCCCCCAGTGCTAGAAAATAAAAATGCATTTTCTAGAGCCAGAGTAGTCGTGCAGCAGAGGCTCGGCTACTGCGATAGCCCGGCAATAGGCCTGATTTGCAACATGCCAATAGCTTTACTGCCCTTTACTAAAAGGGCCCCTTAACCAGTTAGTGGACTATCATTTTTAAACGGTTAAGTGACAGGTCTAGTGAAGCACCGCCTCGGCACTAACCAGTCAGTATCATGGTCAGAGGCAATATTCAATGGCAATACCCACTTAGGTGCCGCTGAATATTGGAAAACGGCTACCTCAGTGGTGTTCAAATGGTTAAATCCATTTCAATGCCCAGTTAAATCCGGGCATTCAGAGTTAGATTCCGATCCCAAAGTCATTAAATCGCGGGAGGATTGTGAAAAATTACAAGAGGACCTTACGAGACTGGGCGTCTAAATGGCAGATGACGTTTAATGTGAGCAAGTGCAAAGTGATGCATGTGGGAAAGAGGAACCCGAATTATAGCTATGTCATGCAAGGTTCCACGTTAGGAGTCACGGACCAAGAAAGGGATCTAGGTGTCGTCGTTGATGATACGTTGAAACCTTCTGCTCAGTGTGCTGCTGCGGCTAAGAAAGCAAATAGAATGTTAGGTATTATTAGGAAAGGAATGAAAAACAAAAATGAGGATGTTATAATGCCTTTGTATCACTCCATGGTGCGACTGCACCTCGAATATTGTGTTCAATTCTGGTCACATCTCAAAAAAGATATAGTGGAATTAGAAAATGTGCAGAGAAGGGCGACGAAAATGATAACGGGGGTGGGACGACTTCCCTATGAGGAAAGGCTAAAGTGGCTAGGGCTCTTCAGCTTGGAGAAAAGGCGGTTAAGGGGAGATATGATAGAGGTCTATAAAATAATGAGTGGAGTTGAACGTGTAGATGTGAAGCATCTGTTTACGCTTTCCAAAAATACTAGGACTAGGGGGCATGCGATGAAGCTACAATGTAGTAAATTTAAAACGAATCAGAGAACATTTTTCTTCACTCAACGTGTAATTAAACTCTGGAATTCGTTGCCAGAGAATGTGGTAAAGGCGGTTAGCTTAGCAGAGTTTAAAAAAGGTTTGGATGGCTTCCTAAAGGAAAAGTCCATAGACCATTATTAAATGGACTTGGGGAAAATCCACTATTTCTGGGGTAAGCAGTATAAAATGTTTTGTACTTTTTTGGGATCTTGCCAGGTATTTGTGACCTGGATTGGCCACTGTTGGAAACAGGATGCTGGGCTTGATGGACCTTTGGTCTTTCCCAGTATGGCAATACTTATGTACTTATGTACCCGTGAAAGTTTGAGTGTTGTTGCTGAAGCTGCAACATTACTTTGAGCAAGGAATCATTCCAAGTGTTTACTATTTTTTATTGAGTTCCTTCTTAAAGACTACCAATAACAAGGAAGCAGGGAATCCAGTAGAAGCCACATCCTCCAGAGTATCCCGAGTTATCAGCGGCCTCATCTCAGGTCCTCAAAGACTGTAATGACAAAGAGGATGAGTGGTCCTCTGCGTCTGGTTGTTTCAAGGGTACAAAAAACACACAGCAAGGTGAAAGTGGGACTGTATCAAGTAACCAAGGTTGACCATGGGTAAAAATTGTCTTTTTATTATTATTTCCATTCTTCACTACCTGGCTATTTGACCATTATGAGAATGGTCCTGGGTTGACCACAGTTTGTGTCCCGGCTCCCATGTGTCTATGCAGCTTAGACACATTCCTATAGCAGGCATGTTGGTACAGGTGTCTTTTACCATTATCATTTCACACAGGTCATCTGCATTACTTTTTTTACCCACTTCAGTTTGCCACTGTTACTCTCATTTATGTACTTGTTTTATTACTTTTGTTAACAATATGTAATTACTTCTGACATGGTTTTTTTCTTTTGACTTTTATCCTCTTTCTTTCATCACCCCTTAGGCACATGGTTATAACATGTATAATTTCACACATAACCTTGAGTTATAATAGGAAATCTCACTCAGCCTTTTCTGGTATTGCATGTTCTTACATATTACAAGTAGCGCTCTGAGACTTAACTTATCTCACAAATACACCTGAGGTTATTTCCTTTAACACTAGTATGTATATATACTTTTTTATTATTTTTTTCATTCTAGTGATCTATCACTACAGGAGTACGTTGTATTACATGTTTCTATAACTCTGCGGTGTTATTGTTTTGAAGGATTTGGTATGTACTTTAGATTATCTCCATATCATTATGTCTGTGTGGGGGCTCCTTTTTATTGTGTCAGATTTACCACTGGCAAATAAACCTTTGGACACTTTTTATCCGTGGTCAGCCTTGGTTACTTGGTACAGTCTCATTTCCACCTTGATGTGTGTTTTTACTCTTCTCTGTGGAAGGTACGTGGACTCATTTTTTGGGGGTTTCTCTTCGTCTGCTTCAAGGGTACTGCATTAGCCGATAGTCAATGCTGCCCCAACTTTGATGCCTTTTGGCCTCTGTTGAAATTGTGAACCTTAACATCAATGCAGAAGAGGATGAATATTTCTCTTCATTGGGTGGGAGTCAGTCAATATCTGGTCTTGGTGGGCTCTATCAAACCTCCACGATGAAGGTGATCATGCAATCTCAATGTCAATGCCCAGATGCAGCAAGTATCCTTTGAGACCAAAGTTTCCGATACATAAGATGATGGATCAGGCTTTGAAGCCCTGGAGATTTTCTTACATTTTTATCATGGGCACAAATCCCTCTTTTTGTCATTTGAGAATGCAGATGACATTGAGAGGTTTTGTGATTGGGACCAAGATATTACAAGATCCAATTGTGGGTACATGTTCTGGATATGGTCTTGTCAACGTGACTGCAATTCTTTTTTAAACAGATTTTTATTATAACCACACAATACCAAAATAGGCACCAGTGCTGCAATTTTTAATGTAATTATTGTTTTTTCCTTGAAAATATATCACTGACTAATATAACCAAAAAGACTCAATTTTTATGAATGCCCAGCTGAGATGGCCCAAGGCTCTCCCCCACCTCCCATCCACAAAAAAAGGCATGGCCTGATGGATGCCCAAAAAATAAAAATATGATTAAAACTCCTAATTAGGGCAACTAAAGGGATACATTCAAAACTTTAAAGAGGTGTATGCAGCAGTGTGAATGTTTTTAAGCTACAATAGTGCAACAGGAGATGTCATTATGCTCCACAGGAAAATCAAGACTGAGGGAGGTCCTGCATGACAGCAAAAAGCTTGAAAGTGTATGCATGCATGGCACTGTTTTTCAAGAATTTCTAGAGTAATCTAAGCTAAGGAAGCATCTCTGTCCAGGCTCTTTTGGAAGATATAATCCATATGTGAGGACTTGCTCTCCTGCTTGTCCTTGGAAGATTTATTTAAAAGAATATTAAATTTATGGCCAAAAACTATTAATCACCTTGTATTTAAAGAGTTAATAGCAAAATAAAAAACATTTAAAAGACCATTAACCTCCTCCTTCAGTTAAAACGATTCCTACCTTTCATTGTAAATGTAGTATATCATAAGTTAGCAATACAGAACTTGTGTTTTGTAAGAGAGAAAGAGATTGAGATTCTAGGTGCAACAGACTTATGAATTCTTGCATTTACCTTGTTCTTTTAGCATGCACTACTCAGCAATAAAGACTTGACAGGCACTATAACTTAAGTGTTTAAAATATATAGGAACTGCATTGTGCTGAGTTAATTTAAATTCAAATTGGCACTTTGCTTAAGGGATGTCTTATCTTACCATTGCAGCTTATTGTACCTGGTTTGTATTTCTTGCATATGGGTAAACTACAAACTGCATTTTAGATGTCTTTGAACATATCCTGCAGTATCACTTTAGAATTCCCTCTGACAACAATTCTTATAGCAAGTCAGGTTTGCAGAAGTCCTTATTAAGGAACTCACATGTAGATTTACAAGTATGCTCAACAGAAATATGCTATGTATTAATCAATAAACATTTTTATTCTGAGCTGATAAAAATTAAAAAAGAAAGCTATAATCTCAAGTGCAGGGTATTCTGTTCACTGTTAAATTACTAAAATCTACCCATTTTAATGCTTTCATACTGTTTATTTTTGTTTTCCAATAGAAAAATAAATCTCATACATTAAAGTGGTACACAAAATATTGGGATAAAATTTTTCAGTTTTGATAGCACCATTTTCTGACACATTTTAAAAGTTAACATTAAGCACTTTCTTAGAAAGCAACAGCAATATATATCTACAGTAATACAGGACCTGAAAACCTCTGTTAACCATCTGAATGTGATGGAATTATCTAAACTCTACTGTGAAGGTAGGACTGTGCATGGTGGTGTGGAAATATTTTAAAAGTTTACTACAGATGTGATGGGAAGCTGCAAGGAGTCAAATAAGCAGAAAAACACAGCTTATATCTATTGTGAGCAATGAGTTGGA